>NC_090321.1:78217717-78522198 GCF_040869045.1 Eurosta solidaginis | reverse complement strand
GAGAATACTCCCCATCAGGGAGAGAAATGAGATGCTGACCAAACAGTTTCTGTTGAATACCCAGAAACCTGGGCATCCCAACAGACATCTGATTGACGAACCAGCACCGCCTAGGGGCCTAAGGAGTCATCTCCGTAAACATTTTGAGGAAATACGGCACCTGAGAACCCAGCCGTATGAAGCGAAAAAACACAAGCAGGTCCTTGGTGAACTCCATAGACAGGCGTCGGACCTTTATGTCGGGAATTGCCCGGTGAATCCAGTACTTGAAGAAAAATATCCAGAACTCGCGGAAGAGGAACGCATACTCCCCAGGCAAACGCGTGTCACTCTTGCTCAACTTCGTTCTGGATACTGTAACAGGTTAAACTCTTACCTATCCAGAATTAACCCCGACATACAAAATGTATGCCCCGCTTGCAATGTGTCCCCACATGACACCAACCATCTCTTTAATTGTAATGTGGAACCAACGCCTCTAACACCCCTTTCCTTATGGTCCACCCCTGTTGCAACGGCAAGTTTCCTTGGACTCCCGTTAGAGGATATTGATGACAATTTGTGATCGGTCGCGGCTATTAGGTGGGGCGAGCATTGCTACAACAACAACAACAACATGTTGACAAAGCATACACGTTTGTCAATTGCTTGCTCAAAGAAGGTCCTTATAAACCGAAACCGCAATTTCTTGATAAATTGGCTAAAAGTCCACATTTTTTATTTTTTTTATTTATTGTATAATTCAAGAGTTGCACTTTATGGGGGAATTGTTAAACAATTTTTAGTGAGAACATTAACTTGTAGCTCTGCAGGTTATCCACTAGTTATGGGAGTGTTTTTGCCCGTTGTACCAGGGGTCACCTTGGGGCAGCCCGCTTATACACATTCTGTGCCCTTCAAGCATTGACATGAATGTGGCGTCCCACAAACGTAATACCACGAACAGTATTCCTTCCAAGATTCCAAGGGCTTTTGATTTCGCACTGCAAAACTTTTTTATTTTCTTCTACTTAATATGGTAGGCGTCACACTCATTTTACCAAGTTTTTTTCTAAAGTTATATTTGGCGTCAATAGACCAATACAAATACCATGTTTCATCCCTTTTTTCGTATTTGGTATATAATTATGGCATTTTTTTCATTTTTCGTAATTTTCGATATCGAAAAAGTGGGCGTGGTCATAGTCGGATTTCGGCCATTTTTTACACCAATACAAAGTGAGATCAGATAAGTACGTGAACTGAGTTTAGTAAAGATACATCGATTTTTGCTCAAGTTATCGTGTTAACGGCCGAGCGGAAGGACAGACGGTCGACTGTGTATAAAAACTGGGCGTGGCTTCAACCGATTTCGCCCTTTTTTACAGAAAACAGTTATCGTCCTAGAATCTAAGCCTCTACCAAATTTCACAAGGATTGGTAAATTTTTGTTCGACTTATGGCATTAAAAGTATTCTAGACAAATTAAATGAAAAAGGGCGGAGCCACGCCCATTTTGAAATTTTCTTTTATTTTTGTATTTTGTTGCAGCATATCATTACTGCAGTTGAATGTTGACATAATTTACTTATATACTGTAAAGAAATTAACTTTTCTTTTAAAATTTGAATTAAAAAAAAAAAAATTTTTTAAAAGGGGGCGTGGTCGTTCTCCTATTTTGCTAATTTTTATTAAGCAGACATATAGTAATAAGAGTAACGTTCATGCCAAATTTCATCATGATATCTTCAACGACTGCCAAATTACAGCTTGCAAAACTTCTAAATTACCTTCTTTTAAAAGTGGGCGGTGCCGTGCCCATTGTCCAAAATTTTACTAGTTTTCTATTATGCGTCATAAGTTCAACTCACCTACCAAGTTTCATCGCTTAATCCGTATTTGGAATGAATTATCGCACTTTTTCGATTTTTCGAAATTTTCGATATCGAAAAAGTGGGCGTGGTTATTGTCCGATATCGTTCATTTTAAATAGCGATCTAAATGAATGCCCAGGAACCTACATACCAAATTTCATCAAGATACCTCAAACTTTACTCAAGTTATCGTGTTAACGGACAGACGGACGGACGGACGGACATGGCTCAATCGAATTTTTTTTTGATACTGATGATTTTGATATATGGAAGTCTATATCTATCTCGATTCCTTTATACCTGTACAACCAACCGTTATCCAATCAAAGTTAATATACTCTGTGAGCTCTGCTCAACTGAGTATAAAAAAAAAAAACAAGTGGAATATTAACTACAAATCCGAAGTGTCATAAACATAAATGGCATCAGTAATTATGAGAGGAGTTATCTATTTCTCATTCTAGTTTCTGTTAAAAAATCATTTTCTCTTAACCTGTCGAAGCCTCCCCCCTCTACCCTACAGATCCGGTACGATCCGGTACCACAGCACCATTAAGGTGCTAGCCCGACTATCTCGGTAACGATTTATGTGGCCACATTAAACCTTCAGGCCATTCCCTCCCTCCCCACCCTCAAGTTCCACGAGGAGGTACACCCTGTGCTGTAGCTAGTTGTTTAACCACTGTCGCTAGATGGGTCTCCTAAGCATTATCTAAGCGAGGATAGGCGTTTTTTTTTACGCGCAAACGAAACGTATACGCGTGTAAAAAAGACACGGCTATTGTCTCAGATGACCATTGCGTTTTCATCCTAAAGGGAATTTCCATCCCGAAAAACAACAATTTCGCCTTAAACAGTAACCGTATGACAACGCTTCTGGCAAAACAACAAACATTATGAAACTTCAAAAATCCCCAAATACGTCAAAAAATTTTGAGTGGAACTACCTTCTTTTTTGTATCATGTTTTTGAAACACTTTTGTAGGAGACTGATATATTGCATTTTCGACATATTTTCAAATGTTAGCTTCACTTGGTGCTCATATTTTCTAAATTAACTCAATTTTGAAAATGAATATTAATATGCAATGTTTTTCTGTTGATAAATTTAAAAGAAAAGTTGGTTTGAAAAGAAATGGGTAATTCATGGCACTTCAATTTACTAACCGCGAACGTAAACAAACCTTTTTCCATTCGCGACAGCCGGTCTCCCTGTCAGCTATTATTATACAGGTAGGTATGGCAATGGTGGAATAGGAAGATTTTTCACTTGCATGAATTCACAATGGTTATATTTCTCCTATGATAAAAACACTTACTAGGTAGGAATAACCACTTCTGACATTATTGACGTTTTATTTTATTTTTGTACATATTTCATTTTGTTTGAAGATTGATTTTTAAATATTGAAATGCCTACCAGAAGAGGGAACGGTCATACTTTGTAAGTGTTTTTATCATGATTTGTTCTACAAAAATACATATGCATAGGTATGTACGTACTTATGTACGTTCTCACCTTTCATCTCCTGAAACTTTTGAGCCATAAAGGATAAAATTTCTTCGTTGGTATAGGAGCGCATTTTTTTATTATTAATCATTTAGTTGGTAGGAAGAAGTTAACAAACTTTTGATGTACATATATATGTATGTAAATACGCACTGGTAAAACTTCACATTAAACTCAAACTCACTGCTTCCCGATCATAAAAGTAATGATTAATCTGAAAAAACATACCCCAACACGAAAATAACGTAACTGATTTTGTTCATCGAAAAAACATACTCATGAGATACAGACGAAATGTTGTGTTATAGGTATCCATGCGGTAGTCACAATGACACCCAACAAAAAATGGCCTAAGCGGTTGCATGCAATAAGGAATGTAAGTGCTGTTTGTTTATAATTAGGTTATTTAAGAGAATAATACAATAAGCACTTCGGCACAAATAAGCCTAAAGGGCCTGGCAAAGTTGACATAACGCCATAGTCATAACTACATTTTTACTTATCCATTATCCATATCAATTGGCATCGGTTATTGGTGCGTTAACCTAAAATATGTAAAAATTTCATAAGAAAGCAGAAAATGCAAAAAATTACGAACAAATTCCACAAATAACTAATGACTTAGTCAAAACCATAAATGAAATATTTAAAAAGTTAGTGAATTCACCAAATGAAATATTTAAAGGTTATGGATCTGGCGAAAAATCAAAAACCATTTAGTTGATAAAGTATGGTTATGGCTAGGGCGTTATTGTATGGCACCATTGACTAACTACATTGCTTTCCATAAGGTTGGTTGCATCAGCTGTTTTATACGGATATGGATATGTATATCAAATTTGCCATGGCTTTATTGTATAAGTGTATATGTACATATTTCAGAGAAAAAAGCGATCTCAACGCATGACAATAAACCTGTTTGTTTATTTTGAAAACTGAGTACAGAGCAACCCCCTTTTACCTAAAACATATGTAAGTGCAGAATTTCTGCCTGATGACCAAATAACAAAGCAATAAGGTATATTTTAAAGCAGGCATGCTTAACGAACGAAACGATATCATTTCGTTACGATAATCAACGCTAATAAACGAAACGAAGTCATTTCGTTTCGTTTATTAACGTTGATTATCGTAACGAAATGATATCGTTTCGTTCGTTAAGCATGCCTGTTTTAAAGAATATTCCAAACAACTGACACACATTATAGACTTACGGCCTAATTCCACAGTTTAAAATTTTTTGTTGGGCAGTCATGTTGCGATGCCAATTCATCCAAACACTCACGGAGATTCATTTGCTATTGTATGCAGTGTTGCCAGGTTAGCCTTTTCGAGGCTAGATTTAGCCTTTTATTTTTGCCTTTAGCCTCGAAATTTTGGGTTTAGCTTCGTGACTTTTTTCTAGCCTTTTTTAATCCGAATGTATTTTTAATAATTTCTAAAATAAAATAATTTCAATAGTTCCTGTGAACACCTAATACCTAATAATATGAGTTCTCTACAAAAGATTAATTCTTTTTCTGCTGAAAATTCGTTGAAAGTTTCTAAGCCAGATGTATTTTCTTACTCTGAAAAAGAGAAGTATAGTTATTTTTCAAGTCAAATAGCATTAATAGAGCTGCAGTGGCGAAAACTTATAACTATACAATGGAAAAATGTACACTCCACCATGGAATTTTGGTCGGAAGTCCAAGAACATAAAAATGCATTAAACGAACCACCTTTTTTAGAACTTGTCGAATTCATATTTGGTTTTTTAGTATTACCACTCAGTAACGCGGAGGTTGAAAGAATTTTTAGTGGCATGAAAATTCTGAAAACTAAATTAAGGAACAAACTAAAAATTAAAATGCTTAATGCGCTGCTTAATATTAGATGCTCGTTAAAACGCTTATCTAAATGTTGTAATGATTTTGAAATTACCGATGATCTCATATCTATGGTAAATAGCCAAACTTTATACGCAGACTTAAGCTCTTCTGATTTTTCAGACGGGGTATATTTTATATAAATAATTAGTTTTTGTGTATATACACATATGCAATCATTTAAAGTGATTCCATGTGCTAGTCAAGGAAAATGTGCCTGATATGTTTTGAAACAAGAAGTTATGTTAGTTAAGTTGTGTTTATAAGTTTTTATTTACAAATGTGTAAAATAAAATATAAAAAAAAAATTTTATGAATTAACCAAAAAAATTTCTGGCCTTTTTTTAGCTTCTTTTTTTCTAAATTTAGCTTTTTCTAACCTTTTTTTTGCCAATGTAGCTTCTTTTTTTTTCATCACCTGGCAACACTGATTGTATGGTACGCAAAAAAGAGAATGGCATACATGCGCATGAATGTCTGTTGCTGCCAGCGTTACCATATATATTTTTTTCCAAGTCGTCAGACGCCGTCCAAAAAATAGTAAAAAATCGTCATATCTAAGGAACAACCAATAACAACCAAAGTTGAGTTAGGACTAAGTTGGGTTATTACCAGGGACGTGTGTTCGTAGGAAACCAAAATGAGATCGCCGGATTTCATTCAACAATATTAACTTTAAAAGCGCTTTTCTGATAATTGTCTTTGATTGTTATTTTTTGTTGCCACATACAACATATAAAATCGTTTTCAATTCATTTCGTTTTATTTTATAAATAACAAAAACGTCTTAAAAGATAAATTTTGTATTACATACAAAAGGTACTTGTTTTCAGTCATTTTAACAATTAGTATTATTTTTTTTTTCTTTGAGCTCGAATCGAACCTCCTATATCATATTAGTTTCTTAGTTATACATTTTTTAGCATATTTATTTGTGGTTCAATATTATGACAGGAGAAGTTATTCAATTTTAAATAATCTTAAGCTAGCAATATTCCTTTTAATGTATCAGATTCCAGACGGTTTCGGATTATTGTTTTGTTTAAATTTATTTTAGAAAAAAATCGTTCTACACTCGATGAACCGTTTGACAAGCATATTAGATCTGCAACGAATGGACATAAATTAGAAAAAGCATATGTAGAGTTAGCTCTTTTTATAGTGGAAATAGTTTTCCAAAAAACTTCTTGGGGAACCTTAGGAATGACTTCAAAATAGAGGAACTGCGGCATTTGTGGTATAGCGTTTAGTTTTTGGGTAATTTTGGCCTAACCAAAAGTCAAATTCACCTCTTTTTTGTCATTTTGTTTTGTGAAATATCAGCTATAGCGTACTTTATCAAAAGTTGTATAACACCAACAGTTTACAATTTATAAGACGAAATTCGGGTGAGCCCGAAATGCCGCTTCCCCAAAAATTGGCGGCTAATGTGGTACGCAAACGTAGGCTAATTTGGTATAATATACCATCTAACCGAATAATAACCAGATCAGTTTTACTAAAGAAAATATTAAATACATTCTTTTAAAATTTACCAATTTTATTAATAAAAGATAAAATAAAATGCCTCCTTGGCTCGTTGATATTAAAAATGAATAAGTTATTGGAAATATCAAAATTGCTTGAAAACTTCAAATTGTGCAAGTCTTGCAAATAAAAATTGGATTTTTTTTTGGGAATGCAGACGTTATGCTTAAAACACCATGCCGAGCGACGACGATATACGTCGCGTCGGGCGATGACATTTTTCAAATTACGCCCAGACATTTCGTCTACTTAAAACACAATGCCGGGCGAAATTGACGCTGTTTATTCAGAGGGGCTATTATTTGGAAATAAAGATGAAAACAATTAAAACTTTTTTAATTCTCTGCTTTAGCACTGCTAAAACACGCCCAAAATGTTAAGAAATTAACAAAACAAAACAAAAATGTTAAGAAATTCAATTAAAAATTATATGTAAAGAAAAAAATTTGTTTTTGGATATTATGTTTTCTTTTTTTATACTTAAAAAATTGAACAGCAGCAACCCTTGGGATGTTTGTCGTCATCGCCCGGCGGCGACGATAGAAATAAATCTATCGTCGCAAAATGACGTCGCGTAAATTTCGCTCTCGGCGTTCATTGTGTTCACCTTCAAGAATTATGGGGATTCTATTTTTGACAAGGCGATATTCGTCGCGTTTATTTCGCGGCATCCGGGCATTGTGTTTCAAGCTCGTCCTTCCATAACTTTTCGCCAAAGAAGCAAATTGCTCCGTCTGGAGGCATATCAATAAAATCCCCTTAGTTCGATTCTGCGTAGACGATGTTTACTTCGGAGTCACTGGTTAATTCTTCACATTCAGCTTTTCTAGCTTTCGCTGCTGGTTTTTTGAAGGTTCCTTTTCTTTTTTAATTTTTGGCTTCACTTTTTGACGGATCTTCCGAATGCTTTCTTCCAACTGATTCTTATATGGTGATTTTGTTAATGCTGTCGCTTTTGACTTTCATCCTCTTCCGGTAGCAACTGGTTTTCTATTGTTTGGCAATGGTAAAATCTGCCATGGTGAAATGACTCCTTTACTGGTTGATGCCACAGGTTCTGGAGAAGTCATTCGATTTGTATTATATGTCGGTGAAGTAAGAGTACGTCCAGTCTTCGAAGTTGCATTATTTTGCTCGGAAACTTCAGAGTATTTGGCAGTTACGTGTTCATACATATCATTTGCAGCAATATATTCTGCATCAGTAAAAATATTTCGATCGAATGGGTATATACCAGTATATCTGAAACCGTTAACTGCAACTTAGCCAGTCTGAACCGTATAATACGCTTTGGAAAAGAGACCAGCTAAATCGAATTTAGTAACTTTTCTGTCATAAAACGCTTTAATTTGTTACTGTAATAAGTCCTGAGTGGGCTCATGAATGCTCTGTCTAGCGGTTGCATTTTATGAGTGGAATGCGGAGGCAATGTATCAAATATCATCACCACTCCGTTTTCACGAGCTAAGTTGATCACTTCAATATTTATTACGGTAGTGTCCATCTAAAATCAACATTATTGGATCTATTTCTTGGTGTTTGAATATTTAAAATAAATCTTACATAGAAGGCAGGCTTAAATCGTCATTTTTCATTACAAAATCGTCCAAGCGTCATTCTAGTTGAAAATCGTCAAAATTACGACGGCGTCGTCAATCTGTCAACGCTGGTTGCTGCATGCAAATGTATCGTTGTAAATGGGTGTTCGGCGCGCCGTACTCAATTGAACCAGACTTGCTTCATACATATGCTTACTCTCCATCGCTGTCGTTAGCAACACGGCAACGAATAAACAGTGGGGACAAATGTTAAGCTTCCCTGTAAGAAATATTACGATTGGGAAACGCAATTGGTATGACGGGCTTTTCATCTTCCAAACATGTCTAGGTTTGTGCTTTAACTTTTTAGGTATGCTATATTTAAAAACTTTTCGACACAGTATGAGTTTTTAAAATTATTTTAACAAAAGTTGTACCAAATTCATTCTGTACTATTTTTTTTCTAAGCCAAAAAAACTTTAACTTTTGCACTGTAAAAACCTACTAATAATGTTCAGAGAAACTAAGCGAAATAGTAAAAAAATTGACATGAATGTATCTTTATGTTTTTTTTTAAGTCACCTACATATTTTTTAAACATTTTGCATTTCCCTGGTTGCTGGAAATTTATAAGTATCCGAGATATGATTTGTTAAGCGAGTGACCGCCGCTATTTTTACGATATTTGCCGCGTTGAGCAGCTTTGGCAAACCAAATTTCATGTGCACTTGCATGTAAAAAATAAAGGTTACCCTTCGAAGTGAGTAAAACTTAATGAATTGAAGGACTTGAGAATATTTCAAACTATTTCTGAATCAAACATGAAATTTTTCAAAATCTTTGGTATAACTGTTTTTAATAAATGCACCATCTGCATGTTATAATTTTAATACTGTTTTCACACAGACGGCTTATTCAATAATAAAGGCAGTTTTCTACATTAAGACGCTTATTGAGCTCAATCTTCCCTACAAAATTTGAATCTATAATTATTTCATTAGTAGCTAATCGAATGCCTAATGAAGTCAAAAGCACAATGCAACTCTGTTGGGAGCGTTCAGTTTCTTAGTTTTTAGTGTGTTCAGTGCTTAAAAATGTCATTTGTCAAAGTAAATGTCATTGTCTGCATGGCGGAACGATACAAGGTGGCCGCATCGAATAGCTGATTATAACCTTTTTTTTATTTGATTTGATACATCAACTTCCGGCGCAGTACGATTTTGACATTTGTCCATCGAATTTACAAAAACAAAGAACATGGAATTCTTATTTATGTATGTAGGTATGTCACCATGCTGCCACCTTGTATCGTTCCGGCATGACTGTCTGTCTTATTTTATTCGCTTGACATTTCGTCCTTCATACTAATCGAGCAGTTACTTCTGTGTGAAAGCAAAAAATTTACGATTTCATTAGAAGGTGAAATGAGATCATTAAGTTTCTGTGTGAAAACAGTATAACTTTGATTTTCTGCTGGGATGCTCATGCTATCGCTCTCACTAATAGCTTACATTTTAATTTTTGCCGACCACGGATGTAGATATATACTAGTGCATAGGTATTTGAGTAAATACACTTGATTGCTCTCTTAACACAACATAGTGCTGCCACCTCTGAAAAATATTTAGAGATGGTATAAAAAATACTGTGGTAGAATTTCGGAAGATTTGTTTTCAATAAAGTCAAATAATTTTCATTGTATTCTGCAAATGTCAACCAGTGTTGCCAGGTGATGAAAAAAAAGAAGCTAGATTGGCAAAAAAAAAAAGGTTAGAAAAAGCTAAATTTAGAAAAAAAAGAAGCTAAAAAAAGGCCAGAAATTTCTTTGGTTAATTCATAAAATTTTTTTTTTTATATTTTAGTTTACACATTTGTAAATAAAAACTTATAAACATAACTTAAACATAACTTCTTGTTTCAAAACATATCAGGCACATTTTCCTTGACTAGCACATGGAATTACTTTAAATGATTGCATATGTGTATATACACAAAAAAAAAATATTACTAATTATTTATATAAAATATTCCCCGCCTGAAAAATCAGAAGAGCTTAAGTCTGCGTATAAAGTTTGGCTATTTACCATAGATATGAGATCATCGGTAATTTCAAAATCATTACAACATTTAGATAAGCGTTTTAACGAGCATCTAATATTAAGCAGCGCATTAAGCATTTTAATTTTTAGTTTGTTCCTTAATTTAGTTTTCAGAATTTTCATGCCACTAAAAATTTTTTCAACCTCCGCGTTACTGAGTGGTAATACTAAAAAACTAAATATGAATTCGACAAGTTCTAAAAAAGTTGGTACGTTTAATGCATTTTTATGTTCTCGGACTTCCGACCAAAATTCCATGATGGAGTGTACATTTTTCCATTGTATATTTTCGCCACTGCAGCTCTATTAATGCTATTTGACTTGAAGAATAACTATACTTCTCTTTTTCAAAGTAAGAAAATACATCTGGCTTTGAAACTTTCAACGAATTTTCAGCAGAAAAAGAATTAATCTTTTGTAGAGAACTCATATTATTAGGTATTAGGTGTTCACAGGAACTATTGAAATTATTTTATTTTAGAAATTATTAAAAATACATTCGGATTAAAAAAGGCTAGAAGAAAGTCACGAAGCTAAACCTAAAATTTCGAGGCTAAAGGCAAAAACAAAAGGCTAAATCTATCCTCGAAAAGGCTAACCTGGCAACACTGATGTCAACCATATACATACATATGTATGTATTTATGTATGTACATATAACATCGTGAATCTTCCTCTCTTTTGAGATTCGATGGTGAGCGTGCATATGCATGTGTATATACATTAGACTGGGTCGATTTATTAACCGATATCGCGCCATCGAAAAAAAAAATGGCGAAAGGGTTAACTTTTCGACCGAAACACTCCGCAAATCCCAAAAAATAATTTTTTTTTTAAAAAACTGTTATCGCCAACGTTTTTGCAACAGTTTTTTTGAAAAAAAAAAAATAAATTTTGTTGGGTTTTGGTTGAAAAATTGACCCTTTCGCCATTTTTTTCGCATGCTCGAAAATTATTTTTTTTGGGTATGCGTAGTGGAACTTTTTTTTCCTGAGCACAAATCCTATCGAAAAATCGATGGCGCGATATCGGTTAACTTTCGTCCATACAAATCGACCCAGGTTAATATACATAGGCTATACCGTTTCAGGAAAATTGTTTTTTTTTTTTCTTTCAAATAGGCCCAAACATTCACTTTTGAAGTACGAGCTGGTAAAATTATCTTTAAGTGTGCAACATATTAAGATTTTGCACAAGAATTGTAGGGGGCAATTCTTGCTTCTAAGTTTTATATACAGAAATATTAAACCTTAACTTTTTCTGCAACTTCGATCAAATTTAATATATATATGTAGCATAGGCAACAGTTGGTATATCCTTGATATGAATTTTGATTTTTAGGAAAGTGCTAAAGTTATTCAATTCATTCTTTGCCTTTAGGAAATATATATGAAGAGATTACATAATATCTTTAACTGGTCTGAGTTTATGTCAAATTATACAATGAAATATGGTCAAAAAATACATGTGCAACAATGTTGCCTGCAGTGCTGCTAGTTTTGCAAACATATATACAGTTACTCAACAAAATAAGTACACACTTGGTTTATGCTGAAAAAACTCAAATGCAGTGGCTCACAGCTTAATTGATAATTTTCATTTAAAATATCGCAAATTCCCTAAAAGAAGCCACATTCAAAAAAATGACAAAGGTTATTCAAAGGTAAGGAGAATTAATCAAAATTTCAAAAATGACCATCAAAATTTTCAAATTTTTTTTCAGAATTCCTAGAAAAATTTTGAGTATACAATTTTGTAGCCCAATAAATTTTAGTATAATAATGTGCAAGTTAGAAATAGCTCAAAATGTTTCCTGAATTTTCAGAATTTTTTTCGGCGAGGGAGTTGAGCAATTTCTTACATACATCGCATGAACAAAAATGCATTTTGTATGTGGGAAATTGCTCAACACCCTCGCCGAAAAAAATTCTGAAAATTCAGGAAAAATTTTGAGCTATTTCTAACTTGCACATTATTATACTAAAATTTATTGGGCTACAAAAGTGCATACTCAAAATTTTTCTAGAAATTCTGAAAAAAATTTGAAAATTTTGATGGTCATTTTTGAAATTTTGATTAATTCTCCTTACCTTTGAATAACCTTTGACATTTTTTGAATGTGGTTTCTTTTAGAGAATTTGCGATATTTTAAATGAAAATTATCAGTTAAGCTATGAGTCACTGCATTTGAGTTTTTTTCAGCATAAACCAAGTGTGTACTTATTTTGTTGAGTAACTATACATATGTTCATATGCGCAGCTGCATATATTTTCCTGACAGCTTGGTTCGTGCAGAGACTTAAGGCCCCATTACTGATACTTAGCATAGACATGACTTGGCTTGATAACTGTCACTTACAGTTCTGTTAAATGAACATTGCATGTTACTGGTTACTCAAAACTTAGCAACACTTAACTTGACTTAGAAGTCTGTTGAATTTTGATTTTCTATGTAAGTTCTAAGTGACGCTTATATTTTGAGATGACATTTGTTTGTTTCCATTTCATTTTGACATTTTGTCATACAAATTGACATTTATTGATTATGATGCCAGATTGTATGCGCTAAGTGGAGTATAATCAAGGCTAAGTTGCCAAGTTTACGCCAAGTCAAGTCAAGTCTATGCTAAGTATCAGTAATGGTGCCTTTAAGTCAAGTTTCGAACGATGTTTTTCGAATTTACTTAAAAGTGATATAATTAATCGAAATATTTTATATTTTCGAATATATTTTATGTTTTAAATAAGTAAAACCACTGAAATGAAGGAAAATTATATGCTTACTAGCATTTTGTTTGGTGCTTTTGTTTCACAACACTGATCCTATGCAGCAAATTATGTTTAAACGGCCCCGAAATTCTACCCTTTGCTAACGCTTAAAATCGATCGCCAAAAATATCTAAAACAGTATCAAGTGCGCAGAAAGACAGCAACATTTATTACCATATGGTCACATGGAATGACAACCTATACTTTTACATAGGAGTTAAGCGGTTAGTTATTCCTTATGACCATATTTTTCTAACGTTTACTTGAGAAGAGTAGGGCCTTTAACTTGAGCGACTAACGTGGAAAACAATTTTAAAAACACCATTACTACACCATCGTAGTTTCTTGGTATTAAGTTCACATAACGAGATTTTTGTTTTTACTTTGTTGAATAGTTCGCATCACCCTGATACGAGATTATTATTAACTTATGTTAAAAGTTTCAAATTAAAAAAAAAAAAAACGTTTTAAGGTTCTTCATTATGATGGGTGATACTTTTTAATACATAATTTTCTACAAATAAAGGACGCCTTTCACCAGGCTTCTCCCAAGGCGGACAGTTATTGCTGAGATTTTGTAGGTATAAATGCGATGGGTCTGCCGACTGCTCTATCTATAGGGGTGTTGACATTGTTAAATTTTCCAATTTCGATTTCAGTTGCACGACAAAAATTGATGTAAAAAAGTTGAGCCACCTCTAAACATTGATCAGTGTTTTTGAAAGTTATTTTTAAAAAGGAACAAAAACAAAATTTCAATGCAATATTTGAATTTTGTTTTTTAATATACCGTTAATTATGGCAAACGTAAGACCAAAAACTAACGTCGCGCCTTGTTAAATACTTCTAAGTCTAAAGCTAAAGATTGAAATGATTTGCACTAGATAGAACTTTTAGAAAAGTCGGCCTTTGTTTAAATCTTATTGTTTACAATCGTGGTCTTTGGAATCAGTATGAGAACCACGTCCGTTTACATTATTCAGTTTTCAGATATTGACTGGAAAATTGATCAATATAAACGGCTTTTAACAAAAATGAAGAGCTGGGCCATACCTATCTCGCTTAATAGTCTGTAAAAATCACTTTGTTACTACGAAAGAGAATCTATGTTTAAGAGTTTCGTTCTTGGACGAAGTACTTTTTTTTTTAAACGATCTAATATATGTATATATACATATAGGCGTAGGCACTCTTGTATACATATGCTGCCACCTTGTATGGTTCCGCCATGTTGTATACTTTCGAATATCAACATCGTTTATGTGTTAGTTGCGTTTTGTCGCATGTGCTGAAAGTTCATCGGCTTTTGTAGTAGCGCAGTGCTCACAGTATTGTAACGAGCCACTATGGATCTGGAGCGTTTCGTGGCCGAAGTACGCAAAAGAGAGTGTTTATGGAAAAATAATGTTGTACGAGTCGAAGGGCAGGGAAGTTTGCGTGATGAATTATGGAAAAGAGTCGCATCAGCTTGTAATATGTCATGTGAGTTATACTTAAATTTGTTGTTGTTATGTTAATGTAAACGTTAAGTAGGTATGTGCATACGTAATATACTATGTGGTTACCATCTTAAAAATGTTTTTTTTATTATAATTGATTAAGAAAATACATTTTTAATTCACAGAAGTGAAAAATCTTTTTATTCCTCCATTGCCATACATACCTACGGTCGCGAATGGCTATAGAATGGAAGAAAGGTTTGTTTTTGTTCGCCGTTATTAAATTGAAGTGCCATGAGTCGCCCATCTGTGTTTCAAATCACCTTTCTTTTAATTGTGTACACAGAAAATCAGACTACATATGATTTTAATTTCTAAAATCTAGTTATTAGATATAAAACGAGCAGCCAGTTAAGAAAACATTTTAAAATATGTAAATAATTCAATATACTAGTCGTTTACAAAAAATTTTTGAAAAACTCTATTGGCAAACGATTTTAGAAACCGAACAGCGATTGAATAGGTGATCAAGGGCTATTTACTATTGTGAACTTTTTTTTCAAACCTTTGCCACTTGTATGCATTCACAATGAACTTACCTGTCGATTACCTGTATTTTTTATTGCGGATAAAACAAGTGTGATATCTTATCCTTCAACTGTCTGACGGGATGTTCAATATGGATACTTTTTCGCGTTTTAGCAGCGTTTTGACAGGGTGTGTAGCGCAACCTTTTCAGGTTGTCAGCGCAATATATAGCTTCTCCAAACCCTATTGCCAATCTCACCTTCGAGTGGCGAATCCCGTTTCACTAACAGACGAGACTGGCGACCCCAAGCTCCTCATGGAACTTTGGGGTGGGAAGGGGAGGATCGCTTGAAGGTTTAATTTGGCCATATAAATCGTTCCCGTGATGGTCGGGCTAGCACCTTAATGGAGCTGTGTTACCGGAGCGTACCGGATCTGTATCCAGCAAAGGACCATCACATCGATAACACTCCCCAAAGCCTTCGGGGAGTAACCTTATCGCTACAACAACAACATACCACATTTGTCTTATCCACAATGGTATTTTTGTCAGAAAAAATTGTGATTACATATCACACAAATTAAAAAATGCCGAGATTAAGAGACAAATCAACACTAAAACGGCTTTTTAAAGATATTCTTGTAAATGACTCGCTGATGTTGGAGAATTCTGATGAAAATTACGGCTGCAAGGTTGCAATCCTTTGAGTTCACCGTGTTTACACGATGAAACGTGCGAGTAAATTTACATTTTAAAAATTGTCTCCAAAGTCCTTGTAAAATTCAAATTATGTAATTTGCCGGCGTTGATACGATTTTCATCCACGAGTTACGCAAAGATGTCCTCATAGACTGCTTATGATTTTGAGGGTGGCATCCTTGGCTGAATAGTTACTTCCTAACGTTTCAAGGTGTTTCTTTGGTGTGGTTCGGTTGCATAGTGCCACCAAAACATTCTTCAGAAAGTCTTCGGAGCTACACCTTGAGTTTCTAGGAAAGTGACGTCGACGAAGGTATGAGTTTGAAGTCGAAGTTTTATAGCTTCTATGCTGGCATATGGTGTGAGGGTCAGGAGGTGTGGTAGCGACTGGTAGTCGGGATTGCTACTGTTCGCACATCGGCAATTGTAGCTCTTAAAAACAGCTGGAAAAACTGTAGGCGCCCTTTGGCGTGATTAACAATAGGCCAACATTGGTACTGTACCACGATAGTCACGACTATTAATAGACCATTGATAGCAACCGTAAGTCGCCCTTGTGCGTGACCAGCAAAGAGCAACAAATGATTTAAAGATATCGTGTCGACGAGTATTAGGAGTTAGCCCGGAACATCTCCTTGGGTGAAACTGAGCTTTGCACGAGACATACAGCCAAAAGTGTGTCCATTTTAAGTATTTATATTTTTTTTGGCAGACGCAGCAGTACCAGTTCCTGAGACCGTGGTTAAGTTCGAATCCTCACTGGAGTAAGTGAACGAAGTACAGTGCCTCCGCAAGGAACTACTCCTGAAATTTTTTCAACGATCCGCAAAATCCCCTGATCTTTCCTAAATGGCCAGAACGTTGATTTCTTTAAATACATATAAACAAAACCTTTCCTAAATATTATTTCTTTAAATAGAAAAATCAAGTTTTTTAAAGAAAGAACTCGCGCCGTCACGCCGGTATATAATAGAGACTACACCGCCACTATGTGATAAAGTGATCGGCGTAAAGATCTAGTATAGAGGTAGTGTGGTGGTCCACAAATGGAATCAATTGTCCGTCTGTATTGCATTGGCAACAAAGCTCGCCCGCCTTAGCAGATACAGTTTTGGGTAGATATGCATAAAACATGTATTGATGAAGGCCCGCCAATTTGTAGAAAAACTAATACTCCAAATTGGAAGGAGCCTTGGTCTCTTCGCAGATATAAATTTCTAAAGGATTGTTTGAAGAAAATCCATCAGAAGAGGATCGTGGCATGGTGCGGGAAACTAGAATATAATATCTGAGGTGAAAAGTTTGGAATGCGGCTGGCCGTTCGATTCCTTGCCCACCAAAAAACTTCTCTCTAACGACTGAAAATTGTGGTCTGCTTAAATTTGCAAAATTTGTATGCATTAAAAAAATCTTAAAATTAAAATTTTTTTAAACGCCATTTGCTTTGCACCGGTTTTACCGGAATATTTTTAGCATGAACAAAACGAATTGATAACCCCAAGATAAAATATACATATACATGGATATATACTTGCACACTTTTCTCATAATACGTAGTGAGTGGGGTTGAAAATTTACTTTTCTCAGAGAGCTCAAAGCCCACTGTACTCAATTTAATTAGAATCAGTTTGGTTGTTATGCTTGCATTCGGTGTTGCCACCTGCACAATTTTTTTTGTATCCAAAAGAGTATCATTCCTGTTTTCGACCCATTTCGTTTGAAGCTTACAATCCTGAAATTGATAATATTTGGAACGGAACATCAGACTATTTTGGCTAAACAGAACTCTCAACTGAATTACATACAACCTTTCTAAAAATCAGTTTTTAATAAATCTGATAAAGCACTCATAGCCAAAACATGTTACATTCTTCTTCTTATGCTTTGCAACAAAAGTTGTCTAATTTTGAAGGGTCAAATTACTGTGCATCCATTAAAACGGAGACAATGAACCGACATATCAGACAAGCTTCATCTGTATGCATTGTCCTCAAATCTAATACTGTTTTCACACAGAAACTTAATGATCTCATTTCACCTGCTAATGAAATCGTAAATTTTTTGCTTTCACACAGAAGTAACTGCTCGATTAGTATGAAGGATGAGACAGACAATCATGGCGGAACGATACAAGGTGGGAGCATGGTGACATACCTACAAACAAAAAAAATCCCATGTACTTGTAAATTCGATGGACAAATGTCAAAATCGTACTGCGCCGGTAGTTGATGTATCAAATCAAATAAAAAGGGTTATAATCAGCTGTTCGATGCGGCCACCTTGTATCGTTCCGCCATGCAGACAATGACATTTGCTTTGAAAACTAAGAAACGGAAACGGAAGCGGAACGCTGCCAACAGAGTTGGATTGTGCTTTTGACTTCATTAGGCATTCGATTAGCTACTAATGAAATAATAATAGACTCGAATTTTGTAGGGAAGATTGAGGTCAATAAGCGTTTTAAAAGTAGAAAACTGCCTTTATTATTTAATAAGCCGTCTGTGTGAAAGCAGTATAAAACTAGCATACTTATTTTTCACTCGACTAAAATACACCTTTAATGCGAAAGAATCAGTATCATCATATATATTATTTCTAATTGCTGTTCTTATGTACGGGTCCCTTTTTCGCTCTTATTTGGAATCTATAAATAAAGTTTTGGTTATAAAGATGGAGATTCGGCCTATTAGCGAGCTTTAGGCAATTTGGGTCGTAGTGCTTTTGTTTAGCTATATTTTATTAAAATAATTTGTTAAAAATAAACGATTGTGAGCGCACAAAGAGATCTATTTGTGCTATGGCACTGTTGTTGTTGTAGCAATGCTCGCCCCACCTAATAGCCGCGACCGATCACAAATTGTCATCAATATCCTCTAACGGGAGTCCAAGGAAACTTGCCGTTTCAACAGGGGTGGACCATAAGGAAAGGGGTGTTAGAGGCGTTGGTTCCACATTACAATTAAAGAGATGGTTGGTGTCATGTGGGGACACATTGCAAGCAGGGCATACATTTTGTATGTCGGGGTTGATTCTGGATAGGTAAGAGTTTAACCTGTTACAGTATCCAGAACGAAGTTGAGCAAGAGTGACACGCGTTTCCCTGGGGAGTATGCGTTCCTCTTCTGCGAGTTCTGGATATTTTTCTTCAAGTACTGGATTCACCGGGCAATTCCCGACATAAAGGTCCGACGCCTGTCTATGGAGTTCACCAAGGACCTGCTTGTGTTTTTCCGCTTCATACGGCTGGGTTCTCAGGTGCCGTATTTCCTCAAAATGCTTACGGAGATGACTCCTTAGGCCCCTAGGCGGTGCTGGTTCGTCAATCAGATGTCTGTTGGGATGCCCAGGTTTCTGGGTATTCAACAGAAACTGTTTGGTCAGCATCTCATTTCTCTCCCTGATGGGGAGTATTCTCGCCTCATTATGCAGATGGTGTTCTGGGGACATAAGAAGACAGCCCGTGGCGATTCTGAGAGCAGTATTTTGGCAGGCCTGTAGTTTCTTCCAGTGGGTGGTTTTTAGGCTTGGCGACCATATGGGTGACGCGTAGCACGTAATCGGCTGGCTAATTGCTTTGTATGTGGTCAAGAGCGTTTCTTTATCTTTTCCCCAGGTACTGCCAGCAAGGGATTTGAGGATTTTATTACGGCTCTGAATTCTTGGAATAATTGCGGTTGCGTGCGCACCAAAATGTATATCCTGATCAAACGTCACACCCAAGATTTTGGGGTGTAGGACAGTCGGTAGCGTAGTGCCATCGACTTGGATGTTCAATATGGTCGACATTTGGGGCGTCCATGTTGTAAATAAGGTCGCGGAAGATTTAGTCGGTGACAATGCCAGGTTTCGCGAGGCGAAAAAACTGGAGAGATCAGGGAGATAGCCGTTTATTTTATTGCATAGCTCATCGATCTTTGGGCCTGGGCCTGTGGCCATTATTGTGCAGTCATCGGCGTAGGAAACGATTGTGACTCCTTCCGGTGGTGAAGGTAGCTTAGATATGTAGAAATTAAACAAAAGCGGGGATAGGACACCACCCTGTGGCACCCCTTGTTTAATTCTCCTTTGTTTTGATGTTTCGTTTCTGAATTGCACCGATGCCTGCCGACCACCCAGATAATTTGCGGCCCACCTTTTAAGACATGGGGGAAGGGTAGACCCTTCCAGGTCTTGCAGTAACGAGCCATGGTTGACCGTATCAAAAGCTTTTGATAGGTCTAACGCTACGAGTACTGTTCTATGATGGGGATATTGATTCAAACCGCAATTTATCTGGGTGGCAATGACATTTAGCGCGGAGGTAGTGCTATGGAGTTTTCTGAAGCCATGCTGATGAGGGGCTAGCTGCAAATATGCTTGGAAATAAGGGAGCAAAATGGCTTCAAGCGTCTTTGCCACTGGCGATAGGAGAGATATCGGACGATATGACTCACCTACGTTAGCTGGTTTCCCAGGCTTTAGTAGCGGGACCACCTTGGCCATTTTCCATTTCTCGGGTATGACAAAGGTGGAAAGAGACAGGTTGAAGACATGCGCTAAATATTTGAAACCCTCTTTCCCTAGGTTTTTAAGCATCGGCATGGCTATGCCGTCTGGGCCCACTGCTTTGGATGGTTTAGCGCGACCAATGGCGTCCTCAACCTCTCTAGCGGTGATGGTAATTGGTGACGCGCTGAGTTTGTGTTTATGTGCGTGTCTATTGGCTCTCCGTCTATCTTTGTCGACCGTAGGATGCATTATATATTGTCGGCAGAAAGCGCTCGCGCATTTTTTCGCATCCGACAGCACCTTATCGCCAAAGGCGATGGAAACTTTGTCTTTGTGCTTAGTCGGATTCCATAGGGACTTTACGGTGGACCAAAGTTTACCTACACCGGTAGAGAGGTTACAACCTCTTAGGTGCTCTTCCCATTTCGCCCGCTTGTGTTCGTCCACAAGCAATCTGATGCGTTGGTTTATATCCCTTATTTGGGGGTCGCCTGGATCAAGCTGTCTTATAAGGTCGCGTTCCCTCGCTAAGCTCGCGGCCTCCGCCGGGAAGTGGGGCCGGATTTCGGGAATTCTCCCGGCGGGAATGAAATGTGCCGAGGCGGATTCAATGACCTTACGGAAGGCACGCTCCCCTTGGCGGGCATCAGTCGGGATAGGGAGGGCAGCAAAGCTGCTGTCTGTTGCAGATTTATATTCTTCCCACTTTCCTTTTTTGAAATTTATGAAAGTGCGTTTTTCGGTGACGATGAAGTCGGCGGTACGCTCGAACGAAATAAGTATGGGCAGGTGGTCGGATGCCAATGTTACCATCGGCTGCCAGTTGACGCAGTTTACGAGTTCTGCGCTCACGATTGAGATATCTGGCGAGCTATGACAGCTTCCTACCATACGTGTGGGGGCGTCTCCGTTTATTGTGCAGAACGTCGTTTCGTCTATTTGATCCGCCAACATCTCACCCCTACTGTCCGCCCGCAAGTTTGAATGCCATAGGTCGTGATGGGCATTGAAATCGCCTAAGATAATGCGATTGTTGCCAGTGAGTAAGGCCTCGATATTAGGGCGGTATCCACTGGGGCAACAGGTGACAGGAGGGATGTAGATGTTGATGATTTCTAGATTTGCATCGCCTGACCGGACAGATAGGCCTTGACGTTCTAAGACATTGTCACTGCGGTCGATGCCAGGATCAAATATATGATATTGCACAGAGTGGTGTATAATAAACGCGAGGCCGCCTCCATTTCCGCTCTCGCGGTCTTTCCTGTGGACATTATAACCAGAGCAGGTCTGCAATGCAGATCTTGCTGTGAGTTTAGTCTCTTGAATCGCAGCAATGCGGATGTTGTGCCGCTTCATGAAATCGACTATCTCCGTAATCTTCCCAGTTAGTCCATTACAGTTGAACTGCAGAACTCTGAAGTGCATGAGGGGTGACGCCGCCACTCTAGGGGTAAGTGAGGGGTGACTACGCCTAGGTTGTGGAAAGCCAGGACGCAATTGCTGTTGTGGCCTTGGGACTGGGCGCCCTTGGGCAAGCATTGGGGTACCCGGATGATTTGGGTTTGCGACCTGGCAACATGGCGCGATGAAACCCGTCGAGGGGTTGCCGTCGCGGAGACCAGAACATCTAGGAAAGTGGCACCACCCAAGGCAGGAGCTGCATTGAGCGGATGTTTCAAACCTATATATTCTGTGCTGGCAGACGGTGCAAACGGAGGCAGGGACTAAGAGTCTGTTTCCCTGACCTGCAGGATTGCTGCCAGAAAAGAGGGGGGAGAAGAAGACGGGGGCAGGGGCTGATGCTCAGCATTGCTACCAGCTCTACTACGAAGGTAGTAGTTATGAGTGGTATCAGCTGTTTGAGTTGCTGGCGCCGTGGGGCGCGAGCAGCAGCGGGTACTTGTTGTGGCTTGCTGAGCAGCGAAGCTGCTGGAAGGTAGTGGGGATACGCTTAGGCGTAGACTACGGGACGGCCTTGGGCGTGAGCAGCAAGGAGCCACAAAAGATTTATAAAAGTTACGTGGACGTCGGGTTTTGGGATCAAGCCCAGAACAACCTGTCCGATGCAGCCATCCCTTGCACGAGACACACTGAACAGAGTATGACCGTCCTAAAAAGATTCTTTTCTGGCAAATGCAGCAAAACCATTTCTCAGGACCGGGGTCAGGAGACGGACCCGGATTGGGTTCGATACCTTCCCGAAGTAAGAGAATATGTAGCAGTCCTGCTGCAAGGAGCTGCTGGGAGGATGACAATTTGTGGGAGGGACGAAACAAATTAAATGGGGTCACACTGAAATGACAGTCCTTGGTCGGGAAAAATCCCGAGTCGCTCCGGTACATAGAACCGACTGCCTTGGGAAGCGTGCTATGGCACTGCATTACCGACAGTTGCTACCATACGCCCGATGGCAGCGCAAGATGTAAGTTTTAATTGATTGATAGAACAGCTGATTTCTGCTGATATTTGATAAGATACTTTTATATTGGTTTCGCAAGATGCGCACGGGTCCGGCTCGTATTACATATATACACATTAGCTAATACAAATCAAGATATTTATTCTATAGTTTCTTCCAATTTCTCTTTCTTTCGCGATGCGTTTTTGTATACTTTGTTTTTTGCTATCTTGAAACCTTTTCGCATTTCATTTTCGAATTCAGGAAAAGTCATATTCTTCTTCTTTATAGCCTCTGTAGAATAAGATGTATTAAATTATAATATTTGAAACTTGAAATAATTTCAATTTAATTTACCAAACACATATGTATGAAAAAATTTGATCTTATTCAAAGCTTTTTTCTGCTTTTTACCATCCCAGTTGACTTCGAGCAATAGTTTCTCCGTGAAGAGTATAGGTATAGATTTGAATATTTCTACTCTTCCAAGGTGCGTCTTTAGGTATTCCAACTGAGGTGTTGTATATTGATAAAAAGGGCTATAATAAAGCATAATCAAGTTAATAAATACTTACTAATTCCTCTTTAGGATATTTATATAATGTTTCTTCCACATCTTCTATTTCTTCAATCGATCGAAACGGAAGAATTTTGTAGTCAACTGAATCTGTTAAACACTGCGCTCCAAGTCTCTTGATCAATTGGTTTTGTGCTATCATTTGTTTGTAAAGCACTTCATTTCGTTCCATCACTTCTTTGTGTCTCTCTTCATTTCTTTTACATTCCTCATCCATCTTTCTTTTTAAATTTGCTACTAAAATTTGATTTAACTAAGTGATTTTTTCATAGAGATGTGTTAAAAAAGTTTACCTTCCTTCAATAAATTGCCTACAGTCTGTTCTGAAGCACTGCTAATACTGTAAATATACACATACATATATTCTAATACATACCCTGCAAAAATCGTGTG
The DNA here is from genome assembly GCF_040869045.1 of Eurosta solidaginis. Classification (NCBI taxonomy): domain Eukaryota; kingdom Metazoa; phylum Arthropoda; class Insecta; order Diptera; family Tephritidae; genus Eurosta; species Eurosta solidaginis. The sequence goes on along the minus strand of NC_090321.1, from coordinate 78,498,508 downwards.
ACCAAAAACGCACACAGCCACACGAATTTTTGACAGGGGTGACGATTTGGAATGAAAAATTGTGCAAATAAAATAGCATGCTGACAAATTTTGCTTTCCCACAATGTATCGTGCTCTCTCGCACCTATTATTTTCATAGGGATAGCAAAATAAGTCATTTTTGCGTGCAAAAAATCGGCCATTTCTAATTCTGCAGAAAAGTGGAAAATTGTTTCAGTTTGTGTGATTTACATTTTGCAGAAATTAATATACGCATTCTTTAATATTTTTTGGTCTACTAAAGGGTGTTTTAGCAAAAAAAAACTCATCAATGTGTGCATGTTTATAAAGAAAGAAAGTGAAATATGTAATTGCATAGTATAAATAATCGTGAGCAATTCTAATGCAGAATAGTAAATTTTGATTTCCACATACATACAAGAAAAAAAAGATTAGAAAATTCGGTGTAAAAAAACGGCTATGTGTGCAATAAAATAGCCTCTCTTGTTGAGATACACCTCCATGGTCTCCATTAATTATTGTGACGGAGGTGTGTTTGCAGCAGCAAAGTGAACCCAAACAGTGTAGGTCGTGGTGGTTGTTGTTCGTGGTCCGCATCAACTGGACCAGGTGGGGCAATGACGCCACATCCAGTTATACCAAGGTATATACCACAACAGCAACCGGGTAATGCAAGGCCACGATAGCAGCAGCAACAACCTCCCAAGGCTGGCTATCATCGTTGATTTATAAAAAAACAGTGTTTTGCATCTTTAACGCTTAAATATTTCCTCTGTTGAAACAGTTTCCACGATTCACTGTTCAACGAAAGCAGCAACCAGCGTATGCCACCACCGAACAGCTGATAACAAAAACTTGGATGCACAGCAGTTTAAAGCCAAAATGGAAGTTGAGGAAATATCTGAAAATAAGGTAAATATATGTTTCGCGTTATTAACAAAATCGCCATAAATTTTATGAATTAACAGATCGCTACGAACGACAAAGCACCCGAACGTGTGATCAAAGAAAGCACTACAGAAATTATTGCCGGCGGGGCCGTATTCTACAAGCCAGTACAAGAATTTAATCGTGATTTAAGTATTTCAGTACTTAATGTATACTCAAAGCGGTTGATAAGAGAGCGGGAAGCGGCGGCGCATAAAAATCCACAAAATAAAAAGGAAAACAAGCAATGCTAATGACAAGAAACCATACACGGCTGGTGGTGTAAAATACGACGATGGACTGCGAATATTGGAAGCGCTTGCTGCAGGAGGTTTACGTAGCATAAGTTATGCAAAAGAAGTAGCAGGCGTGCGTGAAATTGTTGCAAATGATCTATCTAAGGTGGTAGTAGATTCCATTAGCGTAAATATGCGACACAATGGAGTGGAACATTTAATTGTGCCAAGCGAAGGGGATGTAATGTAGGTTTGATATACGAATCAATAGCTAGTGATTTAACTGTAATAATCAATAATAAAATTCGCAATAGGACTCTCATGTACCTTTCAACTTCATATGAGAAGCGTTTCGATGTTATAGACCTAGATCCTTATGGTTGTCCGAATCGGTTTCTGGATGGCGCTATACAATCACTGACGAGTGGGGGTTCATTACTTGTAACTGCGATTGATATGGCTGTGCAAATATAGTTCTGTGCCTTTGCGTATGAAATGCTGCCATGAGATGGGATTGCGTATACTATTGCATTGCATTGAAACGCACTCTAATCGTTATGGAAAATATATTGAGCCACTTTTGAGCATTTCTGCCAATTTTTATATACGCGTATTTGTGCGTATGTATAGTAGTCAAGCGAAGTGTAAATATAGCATGAGGTTGGTATACAGCATTTTGGCCTTTTACCACAATCCAATTACTTACCATATCTTTATATTATGAACACAGCAAACAATGAATGGTATTTCAATGCACTGGTTGTGATACCTATACGCTACAGCCTATGGGTATTGTAAAAAGCAAGATCTCAGATAAAGGCAATGCGGAAGTAAAATTCGGTATACCAACTGGACCAAATGTTAATACAAATTGTGCGCATTGCGGTGATAAACATCATGTAAGTTTCAACTATCCCACTTAAGTATTTAAACTCGAATAAATCAAATTATTTCCTTCTTACTTAATTGGTGCTTAACCGTTTAAACGGTTATGTCCGTTCAAAAAGGCTCGTCAGTCGCTTTTTCAGAGGGTTATAGATGGGCGGTCCACTTTGGTCGCATCCCATACATGATCCAACGTTTGTTGAAGAATTGCTACAAATCATAGAAGAAAAACCGCTAAGTGATTTGGACACACAACGTCGTTTAAAAGGTGTGTTATCGGCGGTATGCCTGAACTTGTATTGGGTACCTGAGTTTTTATGTAAAAAATATTCATCATATCCAACATCAATACCTCGCATTCAATTGTGGACGCTGTACGCACTACATTGGGTTCACGTAATATGGACAAGCATATTGTTGATTCCAGTGGTAAGGCCACAATTTCAAATGATGTGGCAACCATTAAGAAACTATTGGATAAAATAATAACACAACGTAGCGTGCTCAAGAGGTATAAGCTTATCTGGAAAAGATATTTCGTAACGAAAACCCTGGAAGATTACCGCGTCTTGTCTGCTTTGGTTCAACAAAATATAACTTGGATGTTTGTTGCTCTTTTTCAATTTTCCTGAATACAAATGTCTGGATTGGAAAAATTTCAAGCAAATAAAGCTTGGCGTGCAAAAGTCAAGAAATTACTTGTCATGCAACGGTAAATGCTTATAAATATATCATTAAAATTGTATGCTTGTTTATGATGAGACATTTGAGTGAGCACGGAGATGGATGTTTTAAATACTGTAGAGTAAATTGGGTTACTATATAAGAATTTGAAATTTTTCCAAATCTTTGACTAAAAAGTAGCTACTAGCTTGTAGAACTTTATTACTATACTTTTAAAAAGATAAATCACTTTAGCATGGTAATATATACCTATTATTAAAAATTAATACAAACAATATCTTCAACATTTTTTTCTCGATTCACGAACACATTTAGAAAGGCTACAACGCCTGCTAAAGAGCCGGTACCTTGCCAACGCTTTAGGTTGGATTTAGAGGAGGATCTACAAACTTTGCTAGAAGCACGCGCAGCTCCTCGTGTAGCGAATGTAGATCAACACGAAAGTAACGTTGCTGTTAGCGGAAATACAATGAACAAAATATTTGAAATGGAGGATGAAAATAAATCCAACAATGCAAACACTATAAAGAGGATTCCTTATAATTTTTCAACTAAGGCATCTTGTGACGAAACTATATTCGAATGCCAACAGTAACGTACGTCTGATGAAAGTTTTATGGCTTTGGAAAAAATGTGTGATAAAACAGCATCCGATCCGGACAGCACACTATTTAAGTACATACATAGCGAGAACAAGGATATGGTTAAAGAAGATGCTAAAAAGCGCAGCGCCGATGGAAACTATTTTAAAATCCCTTGTAAACAAGGTAAGTGAATATACAACATATTGAAAATTGATAAGATTGCGTGGTATAAATTTAATAATATAATCGTAGAACTACAAGAAATAGATGAAGAAGCACAATCACTGCAACGTCTATTGCATGACTTATGCGTACAGGAGCAGCATCAATTGGATAATGAAACTCCTTTAAAAAGTATTGATGTAACACTACTAGAAGATAATGAAGCGCCATCTAAAATGTGGGACTCCACAATAGTGGGCGATACCACTTTACAAACTTCACCTTTGAAATTGATGAGACTTCTCAGACCATCTAATATACTAGAGGAAAATTGCGAAGATCAGTCTAATAGTTCCTTGGGTGGTGATGATGCATCATCACACATAAGCTTTTAAAGCGCTCAAAAAGGCAGTGAAACTTCAGCGACAACAAGCTTTTAAAAAAAAAGCTTTACCTACACTCTAAATCTACGCCGTCATATACGTACTCATACCGGTGGAAAACTATACAAATGCGAATACTGCGAATGCACCTTTGCTGTAAGCGGTCCAGTGCTGTCGCATTTACGTACACATCTGGGCAAAAATATTCATAGATGTGAGTTTTTCCCATCAACTTTTCCTCACTTTACGGAGTTACGTACGCATTTAACTACGCACAAAGACGAAGATTCAGAAACCCGGGAGCGAAATATGACAGCCTTAAAGGAGGAGGAGGCTAAATTAAAGCAAAATTTGGCCACTAAAATTCAGCAGCCGCCAAAACCCAAACGAAAATATACGTGCAATTTCTACAACAAGGGTAAAGGTTTATAAGACTGTGATTGTAAATGATATTCATTTTACTGATCGTTAATTCACAGATTTTACAACTTCATCTAAGCTAAAGCGCCATATACGTATGCATACCGGCGAGCGACCATACTCGCGCTCAGAGTGTGGGAAATCATTCTCATTGAAATCGTAAGAATATACAATAGGGTTCAGAGTTTGAATGGCTGGCAGTTAAAAATGGATTTATTTTAAAAGTTAATAAAAAAACTTATATCTAAACATATCCGTAAAACGAAAGACACAAAAACAAAAGCTCAGTAAAAATGGGACAACTGAATGAAACCTTACATCCATATCGCCTGCTGATTGGAATATCATCCGGTTGTTGTTGTAGCAGTTAGGTGGGGCGAAGCACTGCTACAACAATATCACCCGGTCTCGGGTGCCGTTTCGAAAAGCACCTTTCTCAGAAAATATTTGAATAACCCCGTATATTAGAAAAGCCCTATCACAGAATTCGGTTGAAGAATGCCCTAACTCAGATTTGGCTTCAAAAATGACCGATCTGAGCTCAAATACAACACATTTTGACAATAGCTGGAATGTTTATTCTAAGATAGGGCGTTCTTCAAACGAATTCTGAGAAAGGAAGTTTTTGGAACGGCAGCCGAGATTTGGTGATATTCCACTCAGCAGCCGATATGAATATATGGTAAGTCTCATTTTTACCGACCTTTCCTTTTTAAAAATGTGCTTAACAAAACTTTTTTCTTTTAATGCACTCTTAAAATGAATCCATAAGCACTGTAACGTTAACAACTTTTTCATACTTGTTTTTTGATTTGTATTGAGAGTGGCGATTTTAATATTAGAACGGCTAATTTAGACAATTAAAATAACAAAAATTACTACAAAGCCAAATTTTAGTGAGGACATCAAGTTTACCATAAAAATATTAAAATTAAAAGTCCCCATCTATCCTATTCGAGCTAAAAAAAAATTACTCGAGGTCAAAGGTCATTGCCTTAATAGCACCGCAGAAAAATTCCTCCAATTCTTTTCTCCTAGAGAGAACAATAATTGGGGAATAGGAATTTCGAAAATAATGAAAGGGGTGTTAGAGGCGTTGGTTCCACATTACAATTAAAGAGATGGTTGGTGTCATGTGGGGACACATTGCAAGCGGGGCATACATTTTGTATGTCGGGGTTGATTCTGGATAGGTAAGAGTTTAACCTGTTACAGTATCCAGAACGAAGTTGAGCTAGAGTGACTCGCTTTTCTCTGGGGAGTATGCGTTCCTCTTCCGCGAGGTTTGGATACTTTTCTTTGAGTACTGGATTCACCGGGCAATTCCTAGCTTATGCTACCGACGCTTGTTTATGGAGTTCACCAAGGACCTGCTTGTGTTTTTTCGCTTCATACGGCTGGGTTCTCAGGAGCCGTATTTCCTCAAAATGCTTACGGAGATAACTCCTTAGACCCCTAGGCGGTGCTGGTTGTCCAATTAGATGTCTGTTGGGATGCTCAGGTTTCTGGGTATTCAACAGGAACTGTTTGGTCAGCATCTCATTTCTCTCCCTGATGGGGAGTATTCTCGCCTCATTATGCAGATGGTGTTCTGGGGACATAAGAAGACAGCCCGTGGCAATTCTGAGAGCAGTATTTTGGCAGGCCTGTAGCATCTTCCAGTGGGTAATTTTTAGGCTTGGCGACCATATGGTTGACGCATAGCACTTAATCGGCTGGCTAATTGCTTTGTGTGTAGTCATGAGCGTTTCTTTATCCTTTCGCCAGGTACTGCCAGCGAGGGATTTGAGGATTTTGGTACGGCTCTGATTTCTCGGAACAATTGCGGCTGCGTGCTCACCAAAATGTAGATCCTGATGAAAGTCACACCCAAAATTTTAAGGTGTAAGACAGTCGGTAGGGTAATGTCATATGGTCGACATTTGGCGCGGCCATGTTTTAAATAAGATCACCGATGATTTGGTTGGTTACAATATCAGGTTTCGCGAGGCGACAAAACTGGAGAGATTGGGGAGATAGCTGTTTATTTTATTACAAAGCTCATCGGTGTAGGAAACAATAGCATAGGTGTAGAAGCAATAGTGACTCCTGGTGGTAAAGGTAGCTATTGATATGTAGAAGTTAAACAGAAATTTGATGAATATGAGTTTTTTTTAAGTTATTGCCAAAAAGCGTTGAGGATTTTTAATATCTTACGAGGTACCTTGGTCTCAAGGTCCCAAATTGGACCAGGCCTAAGTTAGGAGCGGTGACCTTACAGGAGAAACCTTGCACAAAATATATAGGAATCATCCTAGACAGTAAGCTGTCATGGAAGCTCAACGTGGAGGAGAGGGTCAAGAAGGCCTCAACGGCACTCTATGCATGTAAAAGAATGCTGGGGTGTACGTGGGGCCTATCGCCCTCTCTTTCTCATTGGGTTTTTACAGCGATTGTAAGCCCTATTCTATACTATGGAGTTCTTGTTTGGTGGAAAGCCACACAAAAAACAACATACCTCAAAAAATTAGAGGGATATGCAGACTATCGATGCTTTGCATTGCGGGAGCCCTGAAAACAACCCCGACGGCTGCACTGTATGCCATTCTGCACATTCCACCTGTAGACCTGGTAGCAAAGAACAAAGCGTTAACGACCGCAACCAGGCTCGATGCTTCGGGTCAGCTTGAGCGCCGACCATATGGCCATAGTAGTATAGCGTCCTCAGTCACAAGACGAACAGACTACATGATTCCCTACCTGCACTTTGAGGGAGATCTTAAGGCCACAATAGAGGTGGACGGTTGGCGCAAGGGTGCGCAAATGGCGGACGAGGCGGTACATGTGTACACCGATGGTTCCAAAATAGTGGAAGGAGTAGGGTCTGCGGTATACTGCGCTGATCCGGAATTAAGCAGATCCTACAGGCTGCCGGATTACTGTAGCGTTTTCCAAGCGGAAATATTAGCCGTAACCAAAGCAGTAGAAACCCTGGAAGAGAATAGCTTAAGCTGCAACCGTGTTAACTTTTATATTGACAGTCAAGCCGCAATTAAGGCAATAATCTCGCATAGCACAGCATCTAAATGCGTGTTAGAGTGTAAGCAGTCTCTGGAGAGAATCGGGACAGGGAGAAGCATACATCTATATTGGGGCATATGGGAATAGATGGGAATGAAAAAGCGGACGAATTAGCTAAAAAGGGCGCATCCCTTGAAGCTTGCTCCGTAGACGTCCCAATTAGATTGGGCGAGATTAAGCGAAGGCGAGAGGTGCACATGATCGACCAAGCAGGAAAGGCGTGGGTTCAAGCGCGGGGCTGTAAAGTGTCGAAGATTATGTGTAGGTCTTACAACCTTAGACTAACACAGTTGCTTCTATCATTAAAAAGAGAGGACTGTAGACTCATGACGGGTATTCTGACTGGACACTGCCTTCTGGCGTCACATGCCTTTAAATTAGGCTTGGTCAGTGATAGCAGGTGTAGGAAGTGCGGGTTGGAGGAGGAAACGATCGAGCACGTTCTGTGCTCGTGCCCTGCACTTGCCAGGCTAAGACTCCAGCTATTAGGAGTGATACAGCTGTCAGATCTATAAGCAGCAAGTGGCTTAAGTCCTAGGAAGCTACTAGTATTTGCCAAGAGGACGCAGTTATTTTATAACATAGGTTGTTGTTGTTGTTGTGGCTGGTTTTTGATAGGGTTTTTCAGTTTGGTCGTTAAAACATACTTCTGGTAACACTACGGACTCAATCAGTCTATGTGAGGTCCTCATGGACCGGCCAGTTCAACCTACCTACCTTCGTACATGTTTCTAAGAATGAAGAATGAGACCTATTCAAACTTCGCTATACTTTAACATACGATACTTTACCCCATTTTAACACAACTATCATTTATTGATTTTATTAAATTTTATAAAATGTTTCTTCCTCCACAGTTCCATTTCCGTATTGGATTGTCAAATGGCTTTCGCATTTTCTCCATCAATAACTGACAAGGTGGAAAAAATCTATGCGCGTAAATCGCAACATATCTTGGTCGAGCGTTTCTTCAAAAGCTCTCTAGTGGTGATGGTGACAGCAGAAAAACCCAACTGTTTACAAATGTTACAATATATCAATTGCGTCTACGGCTCAAATACCCACAGTATATGAATGAATCGAACGCACCTAATTGTCTGCCTAACGGATAGTATACATATTCATCAAATCGAAAATATTGCATCAAACGAACTGGGTCTGAATACTGAAACAGTACACATATTCAAAATCGATGAGGAGGCTGTGATGATGGTATAGGGTGAGTTGTTGAATAACATACGAAAACCACTTTAACCCATCTATATATTTGCATTACAGCTAAAGCTTTACAAACAGCAGAAATTGCTGGCGCCAAGCAATTGGAAAAGGCAGTGAAGCATTCATCACACTGTACGGATGGTGTAAAGTTAGAAACTGCTGTTGTAACAGCTGCCACCAACACAACGGTCATCTCTACTTCGCCGAGTAACGGCTCGTCCGACTATCTATCGATGACAGTATAATCATATCTTTTGCCAACACAGGATAGCGATGTGCTTGCACAGGAAAAGATTTCAATTGGAAAACAAAAACCAATTAAGAGAGTTTATTTATTATTAAAGTATTTACTTTTCTTTATATCAACAGTATTAATTTAAGTTGCAATATCACGTGCATATATAATAAGGGATGTGATACGATTGCTGTCGGAATTAGATTTGAAACCAATCAATACTCCTGCTAAGGGTTGTAGAATTATTGCTTGAATAATTAGATTTAGAACAATAATAAGTCTGACTTAATTACAAGTCGTACATTTTTAAATTCATCAATTACGACAGCAATCGGATTCTACGACACCTTTGAATATTCTTGATCTGAAAAAAGAGTAAACCTAATCTGAATTTCTACTAAGCTTTCAGTTGTAGATTATTCAAATAATTGGAGTTTTTTCTAAAGCTTAAAATTATTTTCTGCTCGCTTAGAAAAGATTTCAATTGGAAAACAAAAACCAATTAAGAGAGTTTATGTTATTAATAAAGTACGTACTTTTCTTTATATGAACTGTATTAATTTAAGTTACAATTTCATGTGCATATATAATAAAGTATGTCGTGGTACGATTGCTGTTGGAATTAGATTTGAAACCAATCAATACTCCTGCTATGGGTTGCAGAATTATTGCTTGAATGATTAGATTTAGAACAATAATAAGTCTGAGTCAATTACTAGTCGTACATTTTTAAGTTCATCAATTACGACAGCAATCGGATCCACGACACCTTTGAATATTCTTGATCTGAATTTCTACTAAGCTTTAAGTTGTAGATTATTCAAATAACTGGAGTTTTGTCTAAAGCTTAATATTATTTTTTTGCTCGCTTAGAAGAGATTGGAAAACAAAAACCAATTAAGCGAGTTTATTTATTATTAAAGTTCTTCTGTTTTATATGAACTGGATTAATATAAGTTCCAATTTCATGTACATATATAATAATATTGAAAATAATAAATATTGAAAATAATAAATATTGAAAATTCAATTTTTTTGGTTCATATTTTATTCATATGGCTGCTCCAGGTAAAGTAAATCTGCAGGTAAAATTCACGTTATATGGCGGTTATATAAATGGTAAAACCGCAGTAAAATTGATTGTCAAATGGCTCGAAAATGTAGAGTGAAGTGACGGAAAAATGACCGCCAATTGACGAGCATTGTGACGTGTGTGAGCAGCACAGTGCTATGCTCACATCCTATAAGTGGGAGCGGAATGCACGATCACATTAATAGGAACGAAACGGAAAATTTGGTCACAAAAGTTCATCACGCCCATGCAAACGTGACTATGAATATAACCTCTGCAGAAAGTCACAATGACCGTAAAATGACTAGTAAAATGACGTGGAGCGTTTTTGCAGGGTATTTTAGTGTAGGTAATAGGGTTGTTACCTTTTGCGGTGCTGTAACATTTTTTTGTAAAAATGTATCTAAATACTTCAGACACTATACATCTGCTCACTAAAGACCTTTGCACAATACTAAAAGTATTACAAAACCAAATTTGTGAAGTTTTCCAAGAATGTAGGTATGTACATATCTAATACAACAACGTGTTGAAATTCTATAGAATGAATTGTTCAAACATACTTTTTCACTCATACAGAATGCATTATTCGTGTATGCATACTCGTACATTTGACTTCATCCAAGGTGGAATGTGTTATATACACACATACATATGTATGCATGGAAAAATACTCTTGCGTCGCAGTTCATATATATACAGTGCTTCACACCGAAAATGGGACAGAAAGAAGTTAGGATGAAATCTTACAATAGCCGTGTTTTTTTCATATACCGTATATACATCTACATTTGCAGGTAAAAATACGCTTATCATCACTTAGATAATGTTTAGGAGACCCATCTAGCGGCAATTATTGAAGACTCGCGGCAGTGGTTAAATAACTAGACACGCACCTTTGTTGGCCATAGTATATCATAACCTATAGCTGAATCGGTTGCGGTGAATAGTAGACACCCACCATTTTTAGAGGTGAAACATCGACACATATTTCAGTTGCATCTGAGTATAATGCGTATTGAAATTTAGGAGTACTAATTTTCTGCGCAGCAATTTCATAAGTGTAGATAGAGTTATGCACTTGGCAGTCCATATATAGCTTAAGTGCATTGTATATAGATGTAAAAAAACACAGCTATTATGTACCCGGCCAGCAAACTACAATTCATATAATAAATTTAATCGCATTAGTTTATCAATCATCATATGGATCACATTGTTGTTGAATTTGCATGTTAAATCTCTATCCGTATCTGGTTCATGTTTCATTGGAACACGAAGAATATCGTCGGTACCATGGTTCAACTATATAGTTGGCTCATCTGTACATAAACAAAATATGTTAGTTCAGATTGTCAAAATATGCGTGTTGGTGTTGGTGCGAATGGTATGGAATGGAAACATAAAACTTAGCAGTTTTTGTATGTTGTAAGAAAATGTTGCCAATGTGTGGGTTTCATTTTGAGTTTGCCATCTCCTTCTGACAATCCCATCGCCCATGAAATGAAATGAATAAAATCAGCTGATGAGATGAGCCAACCATATAATTGAGCCATGGTCGGTACAATGCCAAAGAAACGAATGTGCAATTTTTGTTTAACCGAAATATTATATATGTCAAATTTTGCAAAGCCAAAACAACAAATGTGCATTTTTTTGAAAAACAAAAAAATTTAAAAATCATTTTTCAATTAACATTACGTAGTGGTTTACAAAAGTAAACCTTCCAATAGTGGTTGAAAAATACAAAATTAAATCTCTATTAATTAAATCTCTTTTTTAACAATGTCTTACGCGTTTTTCTCAACACATCAAATATGCACATTCGTTTCTTCGGCATTGGACCGACGATACTTTAAAGTTCTTTGGTGCTAGAAAAGAATTGCGTTGCGAAACGTATATCTTTAGGAAGAAAACGAGTTGCACGAGGCTATTGCAGGAATACATATGGCCCGCATTCTTGTCCAAACTGGCCTGCATTAAATTTTTTTTAAATGGCATTAAAATATAAAACATTGCTTAAGCCACGTTCTACAGAAGTAAAGAGAAAGTTTTTATGTCATTTTCTACAATTATACTAAAATTATACTAACATTTGTAAAATATTCATATGGGTGAGATATGGGAACTGTTCAAGCGGTTCAATGAGAGACCCGTCAAACTTACGGCGCAAGCAGATGACGTTGCAATTTTCACAAGTAAAAAGTGCCTTCCTTCGGGATATACATACTTAGACGGGCATCTAGTATCGAATTGACCGACAACGCGGAGAAGATGGATGTGGTCTTGTTTACAAAGAAGTACAAATTCCCAAATTGGACCAGGCCTAAGGTAGGAGCGGTGAACCTGCAGGAGAAAACTTGGTCAAAATATCTAGGAATTATTCTAGACAATAAGTTGTAGTGGAAGAGAGAGTGAAGAAGGCCTCGGTTGCACTTTATGCATGTAAAATAATACTGGGGTGTACATGGGGTATATCGCCCTAATATGCAGTCCTCGTTTGGAGGACAACCACACAAAAAATAACCTACCTCAAAAAAGTTAGAGGGGGTATGCAGGCTATCTATGCTAAGCATTACAGGAGCCCTGAAAACCAATCCGGCGGATGCACTGTATGCCATTCTGGTGGCAAAAAACATAGCGTTAACAACTGCAAAGAGGCTCAGTGCCTCGCGACCGCTTAAGCGCAGACCATACGGCCATAGTAGCGTCATCAATAGGACAAACAGACTACCTGATTCCGTATCTACAGTTCGGTTACAACCACATTAGAGGTGGATTGTTGGCGTACGAGGAGATACCAAAATGGCGGACGAGGAGGTACACGTGTACACTGGTTCCAAAGTAGTGGAAAGAGTAAGGTCTACGGTATACTGTGCTGATCCGGAAGTGAACAGATCCTACAAGCTGCAATATCACTTTAGTGTTTTTCAGGTAGAAGTAGTAGCCGTTACTAAAGCAGTAGAAACACTGGAAGAAAATAGCTTAAACTGCAGTCGCGTCAACTTTTATATTGATAGTCAAACAGCAATGCAGGCAATAATCTGGTATACCACTGCATCTAAAAGTATGTTAGAATGTGAGCAATCCCTGAAGAGAATGTATGTTGGGTCCCATGGTATATAGGAATAGATGGGAATGAAAAGCGGGTGAGCTAGCTACAAAGAGCGCAACCCTTGAAGCTGGCTCCATAGACGTCCCAATTAAATTGGGCGAGATTAAGAAAAGGCGAGAGCTGCACGTGATCGACCAAGTGGGAACGGCGTGGACCCAAGCGCGGGGTTGTTAAGTGTCGAAGATAATGTGTAGGACTGACAATGCTAAACTAACCAAGTTACACTGAAAGAAAAATACTGGTAAAATCAACCGAAATACGGGTCAATTCAACCAAAATTTCTGTCAATTTTTATCCATCGCAACAAGATGTTGAATCAACTGCGCACAAATCGTTGATTCGCATTTGACCGTTTTAGTAGTCAAATGAACAAAAAAAAAAGTTGTTGCGACAGCTTTGTACGAAAGTACCTATGTTGCGGCATTTGCAAGGCAGATGTGTTTTGACCGAGATCTTTTTATGGCAGAAATACACGGAGTGCTTGCCGAACAGTGCCGAGGGGCGACCCCGCTTAGGAAAATTGTCTTCTAATTGAAAAACCTTATTTCTAAAATTTTTATGTTTCTTTGCCCGGGGTGTGAACCCAGGGTCTTCGGTGTGGTAGGCGGAGCACGCTACCATCGCACCACGGCGGCCACCATATACATGTAAAAGGGTGGCAGCCCTGCAATACTCGGATAATAGCCATGTACTCCAGTTATTGGTGTCATTGAAATCAAGAAGTCAAGTCGTTATCCAGTCGTTGAAGTTGAAAGTCGAAGAGAGAATCGTCGGTCGTTAAGTAGTACAAGTCGTGTCATTTAAGTTGAACTATTGAGTTGAATATTTTCAAATCCAAGTTAATTATCTAATTTTCACTACCAAACTATTAATTGTAATTTATTTAATTCATCGAACATTGACTATTTAACCAATAAACAACTTTAAACAATAATTATTACTAATTATTATTAAATGGGGGCTCAACCTACACACAATTAAAATAATCCTTCGCATAACGGAACTAATCCAAAAAGATAACAGTTTAAAATGTCCAGTATCGTATGATGCTACTAAGACCTGGAAAGGGAATAATATCAGAAATAGGTGGTGCAAAAATAACAGAGAGTGAAACCGAAGAAGAAAAAGGTGGTCTAATTACTTCTAATAACGAAGTATCTCAAGAAGTCCTAACAGAAAGCGAAAGTGAAAATAACTTAGACCAAAAAAACATCAATAATAGCAAAATGCCTAATAACGATTCAACCGCAGTTGATACAGAAAAAGATAATGGAAATGTCGAACTTTTACGTTTATTAACAGAAAAGCTCTGCAGCAATGCAAAAAGTTCCATTTCAATCGAGAGCTTTTCCAAAATCGTGCCGGACTACGATGGAATTAGTATGACAGTAAAATTGTGGCTTCAGAATTTCGAAGAAAATGCAGAAGCATATGAGTTAAGCTGGAGTCATTGGTGCCGTATGTCGTATCGCTGTATCCGTATCCCTAACGTAATCAGCTGTTTATCGTTACGACGGTAAACCAAAACCCAATTGGTTGGCTACGATACGGTTACGACCTTAGCGGCACCAATAATCGATTGCATTGATTCTCATAAGATTGGTCGAATCGGCTGTTATAAGGTTACCGATACGGTTACCGATAAAGCACCAATGTCTCCAACTTTAAACGAAAAACAAAAGTATGTAAACGCACGAAACAAAATGAAGGGCACAGCGAAACTCTTCCTAGAGACAGTTGCGATAGCAAATTATAACACTCTACGCGAGGCGCTTATAGCAGAATTTGATAAACATTTAAGCAGCGCTGAGATCCATCAGCTATTAAGAGGTAGGAAAAAGAAAGATTCCGAGAGTATGCACGAATATGTTTTACATATGCGAAAGCTTGCTGCCAAAGGCAACGTGGACCAAACGTCAATCATCCGATATATTGTCGAAGGGTTAAAACTTCGAAACGAGTTGAAATGCCTTCTGCCCTGCAAAAACGCTCTCGTCATTCCACGTCATTTGACTAGTCATTTGACAGTCATAGGTTATTTTCATAATCACATTTGCTTGGGCGCGGGTAAGTTTTATGACCTAATTTTTTGTAGGGTGTTTAATGCGAAAACCTATAAAGAGCTTATGGAACAATATGAAATTATCGAAACTACGAACAGCAGCAAACAGAGCAGTGAAAGAGCTTTTTGAACAACAGCAACAGCGCGCAAAAACAGCGAACAAGTTGGAGATATACACAAAAGTAGTGAGCGCAAGCAGCGCTGCTACAATTGCGGATCTACAAAACATATGAGACCAGAATGTAAAGACGAAACGAAATGTTTCAAATGCAACGGAAGTGGTCACATTGCGAAAAACTGCACAAGCAAAACGTCAACCTTATTTCCAAGAGACTCAAGCAAATGAAAATAGGTGGGAACGAGTTGGATTGTCTTGTGGATACTGGAGCTGAAGTTACGCTTATGAACTTTAGTACTTATAAAAATATGTTTGCCGACTATTTTTTAAAATCAAGCGACATGAAGTTGTTCGGTTTAGGCAACAAAAATACAAGTGTTCGCGGTATGTTTACAACCATGATTGAAGTAGACGATTTAAAAACAGAACACAATATTTTGGTTGTAGATGACAGCAATTTGATGTTCAATGTGCTTATAGGTATTGATTTCATCGAAAAGTTTACTTTAACTCTGTGTACGAATGGGTACACATTCACCGAGAAGAGAGCAGTGGTTAATACAGCAGCAGTTTTTAATGTTAATGGGTTGGATGAAATCGATGTTCCACCTAAATATAGAACAACTGTTGATCAAATGATTCGAAATTATACACCAAAAAATCACAAAATAGAATGTCCTGTCCAGCTGAAAATAGTTCCTAGTAGCGAGCAAATTTGCATTAGAGAAAATCCAAGCCGGTTATCAGCAGTGGAGAACGCAGTTGTAAAAAAACAAGTTGAAGACTGGCTACGAGAAGGTGTAATTCGTGAGTCTACGTCTGATGTTGTCAGTAAAGTGGTGCTGGCAAAGAAGAAGGATGGCACATTCAGGATGTGCATCGACTATAGAAAGCTTAATCGCCTAGTTTTAAAAGATCGTTTTCCAGTGCCCATTGTAGAAGATGTTTTAGAGAAAATGCAAAGTGCCAAGTTTTTCACGGTTATGGACTTGAAGAACGGTTTTTTTCATGCGCCAGTTGAGGAGGCAAGTAAAAAGTATACCGCTTTTATCACCAGGCAGGGCGTTTTTGAATTTAATAAAGCACCTTTCGGCTTTTGCAATTCGCCTGCGGTGTTCGTACGATATCTCAACATAATATTTCAGAACTTACGTAACGAGGGTATAATGGAGCTGTACGTTGATGATATAGTTGTATTCGGGCAATGTGCGGAATCGTGCCTATCGAATGTACAAAAGGTTCTGGAATGCGCACAGTTGTATGGACTAGAAATCAGGCATGCTTAACCAACGAAACGATATCATTTCGTTACGATAATCAACGTTAATAAACGAAACGAAGTCATTTCGTTAAGATCGTCAAATTAACGAAATGATTTCGTTTCGTTTTCTGCCATATCAAAACGAAATCAAATCGTTTATGTTGATTATTAATTTCAAACTATGCTGGCAAAGCTGATTGATGGCGGAGTCATTAAAGGTGAAAGCATTATCCAAGCTGATTGCAACTTTTCTCATGAATTTTGACAGTACGAACATTTCTCAGAGTATTTTTGACATTACCACCAACGAATTACACAAACAAATTACATAGAGTTTGTGTGTGTATGTGCGCTCGTTGTTGCCACCTTACGGCTTCACCATGGCTATAGCATTGCCAGCACAATTCAAACATAAAGTATCACGTTTTCGTTAACGTTTTTAACGTTAACGAAAGCTTTTCGTTTCGGTTAAAAACGAGATACAATTTATCTTGATAATTTCTTTATCGATAATATTTCGAAGTGTTTCAACGGAAACGGTGGAAATTTTTTGATAAACGATTAGCTTAACGTTAAGGTGCATCCCTGCTAGAAATAAAGTGGTCAAAATGCCAATTCTTACAGAGTCGCATACATTTTCTAGGGCACATTATACAAGATGGCAAAGTATCGCCTGGTCATGAGAAATTGAAAGCAGTTAAAAACTTTCCTACACCAAATAATATCAAAAGTGTGCAAGCTTTTTTGGGGTTGACAGGGTACTTTGGAAAGTTCGTGCAAGATTATGCGTTGATGGCAAAAACATTAACTCAGCTATTGAAGCAACACGCAGAGTTTAAAATTGGGCACGAACAACTGACAGCAGTAGCTAGGTTGAAAGAGGCATTGGTAAAAGAGCCTGTTTTAAAAATGTTTAAGCAATCGGCGAAAGCACAACTTCATGTAGACGCATCGAAGTATGGTTTTGGGGGAGTGCTGCTACAAATGCATGATGGCAAATGGCATCCGGTGTATTACTGGAGCAGAAAAACTACGCCACATGAAGAGGAGCAACACAGCTATATTTTGGAAGTAAAAGCTGCATACCTGGCAACAAAACGGTTACGCCATTACCTGCTTGGCAAAGAGTTCGTTCTAGTAACAGATTGCGCCGCGTTCAAGCAGACGACTACCAAGAAAGACGTTCCACGCGAAGTCGCCCAATGGCTAATGTATTTGCAGGACTTCAATTTTAAAACTGAACACCGTGTTGGCAGTAGAATTAATCATGTGGACTCACTAACTCGCTATCCAGTTTATTTTATCTCATCAGAGATTAGAGCAAGGCTGTTGCGAGCGCAACAAAGTGACGAACATTTAAAAGCAGTAGCCGAAATTCTTAAGAAAAACGCATACGGAGATTTTGTTATAAAAGATGGGTTAATTTATAAACAGTTGAATGGAAATGATGTTTTGGCAGTGCCAAAAAGAATGGAGAAGGAAATCGTAGAAAAGGCGCATAATATCGGGCATATGGGTGTGCAAAAAACTATGCACGCAATTCAACAAGACTACTTTATACCGCATCTGGAGCAGAAGGTTAGGCAACACATTTCCAACTGTATTGAGTGCATATTACATAATCGGAAAATAGGGAAACAAGATGACTTCCTTCATGTGATAAACAAGGGTGATGCACCACTATGTACTATACACGTCGACCATCTAGGGCCGTTAGACGCCACAACAAAGTGCTACAAATACATTTTTGCAATAGTGGATGGTTTTAGTAAATTCATTTGGTTATTTGCAACAAAGTCGACAGATGCAGCAGATGTTGTAAAACACCTGAAAACATGGGTGGATATATTCGGCAACCCACAAAGGATCGTTAGCGATAAGGGTTAAATTCACGCCGTTCGAAGTTTTGTTCGGAGTAAAAATGCGTAGCGAGGCACAGCCAGATTTGGTAAGAGCGATTGAAGAAGAAATCTTAACTTTATTTTCAGATGAACGACAAAAGGTCAGAGTAAACGCGAAAGAGGCCATAGCAAAAGCACAAGCACAGTATAAAAAGAGCTATGACAAAAAACGCAAACCTCATGCTGGGTATAAAAAGCTTGATCTCGTAGCAGTTAAGAAGACCCAATTTGTAGCTGGAAAAAAGCTCAGCAATAAGTACATTGGCCCATACAAAATTATCGACGTGAAACAGAATGGCAGATATGATGTAGAAAAAGTTGCAGATTTCGAGGGGCCAAAACACACGTCCACAAGTGCAGATAACATAAAACCATGGAAGTACCAAGACGATGTTGGTGATTTATCATCTGAGACAGATGATGATCAGGATGGCCGGGTGTAAAAGGGTGGCAGCCCTGCAATACTCGGATAATAGCCATGCACTCCAGTTATTGTTGTCATTGAAATCAAGAAGTCAAGTCGTTATCCAGTCGTTGAAGTTGAAAGTCGAAGAGAGAATCGTCGGTCGTTAAGTAGTACAAGTCGTGTCATTTAAGTTGAACTATTAAGTTGAATATTTTCAAATCCAAGTTAATTATCAAATTTTCACTACCAAACTATTAATTGTAATTTATTGAATTCATCGAACATTGAATATTTAACCAATAAACAACTTTAAACAAGAATTATTACTAATTATTATTACATACATACGCAAATATGTGCATACATATAGTACACAGCATACATAAGTACAAAGCAGAGAGCGCAGTGAGCGTAAAATTCTCTTTGAAATTTGCTCATGTATTGACTGTTGATCGCTGTTGAAATGACCAGTGAGATCAGTTGTGTTAACAAATAAATCAGTTAGATTGATTAGGAATCTGTCAATTTTACAGAATTTTGTTAACTTAAGAGCGACAATTTCCCTTCTGTTGAAATGACGAAACTAATTTGTTCGCTTGACAAAGAACTCGGTCGAATTAACCATAATTCGATGAATTTCACCGAATCTCCGTTAAGTCAAGAACAACAGAACCGATTTGTTGATTTTACTAGCACCATTTCTTTCAGTGTACTCATATCAAAAGATAGGACTATAGACTCACGACGGGTATTCTGACTGAATACTGGCGTAGCATGCCTTTAAATTAGGCTTGTTCAGTGATAGCAGATGTAGAAAGTGCGGGTTGGAGTAGGAGCATTTCGTATTGGCAAGGGGACGGAGTTATTTTAAAACAGGTCCTGGTTTTTGACAGGTTTTATGTTTGGTCGTTAAACCAACTTCTGGTAAAACCATGGACTAAATCAGTGTATGTGAGGTCCCAACGAACCGACCAGTTCAACCTCACCTAACCTACATGGGATAGAGTTAACCGAATATCCGAATCCTGTTCTGATTTTTCACTCCCTATCCGTAACCCGGAAAAATCTCTAGCCGGAACATCACTAAAAATATATTAAAACTCTAACTTATTTTTAACAGTGCGCAAAGCTGAGTATGCGTGGAATAGAAAAGAAAAGGGACCATGTGTACCATCGAGAGAGGAAGAACGAAAAATTCGTGAACAACAATGGGACGAAGTCGCTAAGGCTTGTAATATTTCAAGTAAGTTTAAATTTATTTATAATTACATACATATGTATGTGTTAGAGATAAGCGAATATAAAATAGAAGAAGGTCACAAGGGGCCTTTGGGCCATCATAATGCGTCATTATTTGGAGCTAAACCGCCTAGACGTGACAAGTCATGCCAATTTTTCATGTTTTGTGAAAACTGACGTCAATTGGGAGCACCAAAGGAGTTGAAGTCTTCTATCCCTCATAGATAGACTTCATATATTCTTCGGAGAAGTTTTCTTTCGAATATTCCAAACTTCATCCGATCTTCTATCGATACCGTCGACTCAGCCTGTACATCAGGAAAGGTATAATGACTAAAGAGCCAATTAATGGTGACTTATCCATAACCATATAAAACAGCTGATCGAACCAACCTTATGGAAATCAATGTAATCGATTAATGGTGCCATAACATAACGCTAACGCTATAATCATACCATAGCCAACCAATTGGTTTTTGATTTTTCGCCATATCCATAACCTAAAAATATTTGAGTTGGAGAATTTATTCACTTTTTGTGGATTTTATTTATTGTTTTGGATACGTTTTGACTAAGAGACTTATTTGTTATGATATATGTTTGTAATTTTTTGCGGTTTCTTCATTTATATGAAATTTTCACGATTTTTAGGTTAAGGCACCAATAACTGATGCCAATTTGATATGGATAAGTAAAAATATGGTTACGACTATGTCGTTAGGGTTAAGGAAGTTTAACGTTGTTAAAGCGTTGTTTTTGTTTTTCTAACGAAGACCTTACTGTTCAATTGCATAGTTCCGTTTTACACTATTCAATTCCTGAATTCAACTCTGTTGGCGTCTTTTGTGCTTTCCATTCGCATTTACTTTTATTTTGATTTTCTTGAAAGAAAGTGTGAACAAGCAGAGCGAGGAAGAGATAGCATGAAAAAATTGAAATGACTTGAAGGCACTGATGACCTGATACGAAACTTTCATTCTCTCTCAATTTGTTTCCAGGAAAGGGGCTTGAAATCAGCTGTTTGTTCATTCAATTGTAAACAAAAGTTCATTCGTTTCTAAGAATGGGCTCTGAAGTCAGATGGCTATAGAGTTGCCTAAAATACGCAAAAAAAATTCTCCAAGAAATCCGTTCGGTTTCATTATTTTCAAATAAATCAGCAAGTAAGCTGATAAAAACTTATTAAAATTTATAAAAAAGGTAAAGTTTTGTAGAAATATTTTGTGGTAGATAAGTGAAAAAATATGAAATAATATATTTCAATTGCGTTGCTTTGCTTTGTTGCTCTGGCACCGCCATAAGATAACAATAAGCGGCTAGCCCCTTTTTTCACTTTGATGCGACCAAAACGTTTATGAACGTATGTATATCAACATACAATAAAAAACGCAAAAAATGTATAAGAAATTACGAAATTATATCACTTGGTGAAGTATCTGCGTTGTCGTCCGCAAAAAGCTATTAATTAAACATGTTGCGTTAACCTATACGTATATCTACAATTTATCTCAGCTGTCAAAAATGGAATGTCGCAACGCTCCACAAAAACATGGCCTTTATGCATCCATTTACATCAATGCGAAGACTAAGAAGCTGACTTTTATATCAATCGGAAGTTGCTACCAAAACCCGTTTCGTGTACAGCCCTTCAATGAAAGGTGTTGTCACTGATAAATTTTCCACGGGTGAAAAGGAGTTATTTTTTTCTTCGGATTTGTAATCCTGACAAAAATTCGAGTTTTTTGATATCCCATTTGACAATCTTGAGTAAATTTTCGGTGAAAATCATAAATTAAACCTTTACCATGGAAAATACCCCAAAGTTATTCTGAAATGCCCAAATTTGATTTTGAGCATAATGGCATCTATGGCGGATGTTATAAAATATGCACATTTTCACGCGCTCTCAGAGAGCGAGAAGCTTCATATCAGGTCATCAGTGCTTGAAGGTACGGACACGGTTGCCACACCATGTTTTCATTTGGAACCAAAATTCATTTAAAACAAGTAAGTCTAAGTTCGGGTGTAACCGAACATTATATACTCAGCGTGAGCTTCAATTGTACATTTCATTTCAGATAAATTACTTTACTACATAACAGCTCGCACCGCCCGTTTAAAAAAATGTTCTCCCCATTTACTCTTACCATAAAACTTAATAAGTGAAATATCATTGATTCGAAACTATTTTTTCTAAGTTATAGCTTATTATTCTAGTCTACGACCCTTTTAAACTTGTTTTATAACTAAGTTGCCGTGGTCTTTAACCGATTCCGTTCATTTTTACTACAAATATTTTCTGCTATAAGGAAAATATGTGTACACAACTTCATTACGATATGTTAATTTTTCTTCGAGTTATGACTCCCGAAACATAGAAAATTGCTTAGTCATAAAAGGGGCGGTGTCACACCCATTTTCAAAAATTTTAGTGTTTTCCAATTTAATGTTATAACTCAATTTAGAGAGTAAAATCCTATTGATACAAAGCTCGTTTTCGCTAAGATATAGCTTATTTTATTTGTCCACGACCCTTTTAAAAATCTTTAATAAAAAAGTGGGCGTGGTCCTTAACCGATTTCGTTAATTTTTCTTCAAAGCATTCCTTATAGTATGCTCTTATTAATAATATTTGTAAAACTGATTTTATCACAAGTGGGCGGTGCCTCGCCCATTTTAAAAAATATTTTCAAATTTTTATCAAGAGTCTCTTCAACATCAGTCCACACGTCAAATTTCAACATTCTAGGTGTATTGTTTACTAAATAATCAGGTTTTTTTGTGTGTTTCCAAAATGTTATATATATAAAAAGGGGGCGTGGTTATCATCCGATTTCGCTAATTTACTCAAGTTATCGTGTTAACGGACAGACGGACGGACGGACATAGCTCAATCATTTTTTTTTTCGATACGGATGAATTTGATATATAGAGGTCTATATCTATTTCGATTCCTTTATACCTGTAGAACCAACCGTTATCCAATCAAAGTTATGATACCCTGTATACAAATACTGCTAGGTATAAAAAGGACCAAATATAAAGAAATGGACCAAATTTTATTATTCTTTAATTGGTTTAAAAACAATTCGGCAATTCACAAATTTGTCGAATTCGTTGTAAAATCTTAAATTTTAGGTTGTTTCCATGGTTTCCTACGAGAAATTTTGATTAAACGAAAGATTGCACAAAAAAAAACTAAGGCCCACTTGCAGAACGGCAGGCTATCTTTTAAACTCAGAGTTAACTTGACATGAGGGGTTAAAAAGATAAATTTGCTTGTACAACGACGAGTTAGCAGTTAAACCAGGGTTAAAAGGTTAATTTTTTAACTCGCTAATGTTGAAGGGTTAATTTGCTAACTCTTTAGCAATCTGTGAAATGACAAGTAAACGAACGTCAAAACAACCGCGAAAACCTCGAAATATTTTAATTCAAAAGAAATATCTTGGCAATTGGACACATATCATCTCAGCCATCTACAAGAAATTAAATAATTACATATATATATAATTCATTATATTTACTGGTAAGCTGCTATGTACAAATGGTTCTGGCCACGATGGTGTCTTTGTGTGGTGGTCGAACTGAATAATAGTTTTTGATATTATTCTAGTACTGGATCTACGTTGCCGGTATGGTCGCCGGGCCTAAAGGACACTCACTGGAGAAGGCTATGGGCCTGTCAAAATACTGCACTCAGAACTGGCACGAGATGTCTCCTTATGACGCCTGAGCATCATTTGCATAATAGAAATAATCGGAATTGCTCAATGTAAGGGAGCGTAACGGAATGATAAGTAAGACATTTCTAGCGAAACGTGGTCATCCAAATGGACTCTACTTGAGGAAAACCCGCCGCCCAGGCTCATAAGGGGACATCTATGACGAGATCCGACAACCTACAACACAGCCGTTTGACCTAACGGAGCTTCAAGAGACCCTACGCCGCATCCACACAGAGTCTGTAAATTCCTTTATTGAATCGCGTCCGGTGAACCCCGTAATTGACATTCATTATGAAATTTTTTTAAGTTTTCGTAACTTTCGATATCGAAAAAGTGGGCGTGGTCATAGTCGGATTTCGGCCATTGTTTACACCATAGGTTTTCAAACTGTAGGTCGCGACCCACTGGTGGGTCGCGTCACCCTTCCTGGTGGGTCGCGGGCTTGATTGAATAACTTGAACCAAATTTTTTTAAACAGAAAAATAATTTATTCATTCTTTAAAAAATCCAAAAATGACATATGTACATATCGCGCACCTAAATCTAAGGGGAGCTAACTCAAAAATCTGAAATTTTGAAGTTGAAAATTGTGATTTTCTTAGTTTATCGATGCTTAGATCTACCTGCGCGATATATTTTATATTATACGTATTACATTAATTTTACAGACATAAGTTAATGCGAAGGATGGGCTTGCTTATTTTGAAGTAATTTGGAATAACGCGGCTCCATACGTGACATGCAAACAATCAAATCATTTTCTATATTAAGTTTATTTCGTTTCTTTGTTTTTATGTTCACCATTTGTGAAAAAGTCATTTCGCATAGATATGATGTTGAAAACTGACTGAGTATTTTAAGCGCTATTTTCGCTAGGCCAGGATACTGGAGCTTTCGCTTTATCCAAAATGTTGAAATATTTTCGGATAAAAATTCCATTTTAAGCATACTGTCAGCTGCTAGCTCACATAAATTTTCGTTCAAAATGTTGCCGAGATCTGCAACCTCAGCGCAGTTACTGAGGAATGGATTTAATATCCAGCACTTGCTGTTATCTTCCTGTACCTCTCTTGGAAAATAACGGTGCAATTCGTTTTTTAAATTTTGCAGTGCTTCAGTCATGAAAGGAATACATTTCCTTACCAGTTCGTCTGATGAAATCTCTGCAGCAATACTTCCAAAGCAAGTGAATGAACCAAATTGTAAGTGCTGCAGAGATGCGACAGTTGCGAATTTTCTCAAACAACAGCAACAAATTTTCAAAAAATTATAGCATGTGTTAAAAAATGTATAACTTGTCGATTTTAACACATATTTAAATTTATTTACTTGTTTTATCATTTTAATTAATAAAGAAGAAAAAAGAACGCCACGATCGTCGCTGTCAAAAATAGAAAAAGATCTAATCTGGCGACGGCGGCTATTCTGATTGATTGCCGCTTTGGCGTGTCGTGCTCAAAAAATGCATCCCCATAAGAACATGTGTAAAAATAATTTGACAGATGCCGCGTCGCCGTTGCCGTCTTGAATCTGTTTTCCCTATGTGGTGTTGCATTATTGCGCTGATACCGAGAGTGGCGTTGATACACTTTTACGCTAAACGGCGCAATGGTTTTAGTTTTAGTATTTTATATTGGTTTTTGGTAATAGAATGCCACAATGAAGGGAAATAGAAAAGTGTCTTCTCTTCACTTTTTGGGTTTTGTACGATTTCTACGTTTTTCAGACATTTTGGCAGTTTTGGTGGGTCGCGACTGCAAAATGTTTGAGAACCACTGGTTTAAACCAATACAAAGTGAGTTCAGATAAGTACGTGAACTGAGTTTAGTAAACATATATCGATTTTTGCTCAAGTTATCGTGTTAACGGCCCAGCGGAAGGACAGACGGTCGACTGTGTATAAAAGCTGGGCGTGGCTTCAACCGATTTTGCCCTTTTTCACAGAAAACAGTTATCAGTTTCATAAGGATTGGCAAATTAAATGTAAAAGGGTGGAGCCACGCCCATTTTGAAATTTTCTTTTATTTTTGTATTTTATTGCACCATATCATTACTGTAGTTTAATGTTGACATAATTTATTTATATATAGTGTAAAGATATTAAATCTTTTGGTAAAATTTGACTTAAAAAAAATTTTTTTTTAAGTAGGCGTGGTCGTTCTCAGATTTTGCAAATTTTTATTAAGCGTACATATAGTAATAGGAGTAACGTTCCTGCCAAATTTCATAATGGTATCTTCAACGACTGCCAAATTACAGCTTGCAAAATTTTAAATTACCTTCTTTTAAAAGTGGGTGGTGCCACGCCCATTGTCCAACATTTTACTAATTTTCTATTCTTCGTCATAAGTTCAACTCACCTACCAAGTTTCATCGCTTTATCCGTCTTTGGTAATGTATTATCGCACTTTTTCGGTTTTTCGAAATTTTCGATATCGAAAAAGTGGGCTTGGTTATAGTCCGATATCGTTCATTTTAAATAGTGATCTGAGATGAATGCCCAGGAACCCACATACCAAATTTCATCAGGATACCTCAAAATTTACTTAAGTTATCGTGTTAACGGACAGACGGACGAACGGACGGACATGGCTCAATCAAATTTTTTTTTGATACTGATGATTTTGATATATGGAAGTCTATATCTATCTCGATTCCTTTATACCTGTACAACCAACCATTATCCAATCAAAGTTGGTATAATCTGTGAGCTCTGCTCAAATGAGTATAAAAATACAGTGTGTACAACTAAACGCGAAAATACCCACCCGTACCTAGAGTTAACTAACTCGATGTCAAAAAGATGTTCCGCAACACATTGCCTGGGTTAAAAAAATAACGTTTTAACATCGAGTTACTTAACTCTGAATTTATATATTTAACCTTGGATGTTCTGCAAGTGGGACTAAGTGTATTTTTAGATATTACGTTCCTAAATTTCCAAGATTAGTCTGCTTTGGTAAAGTACAATGTCACACACTTTCGTTTTAACAAAAAGCCTTATATAAATTTATCTTTTAACAAAATACCGTAGAGAAAATCACGTGCCGCAAGCCAAACAAGTTCAGTTTTTTTACATGAAAATCTTAATTTTAAACTAAATTTCTGCAGCACTCTGTTGTATAAATTTCCAATAGCTGGGTGTTCAAATTTTTTTAATGATACGCAAACTTAATTCTTTACTCTTCCGTTTACCACCCTTACGCTTAAATTTCCCCATCTATGGCTTAGATTCAGTATGTGCGACTTTGGAAAGGTACACTTTTTTCATATAAATTGTTTTAGATGAAAGGTGTACATTTCAAAAATCACATTAATTGAATTTAGCCACAGTTCTCAGATTAACCATTGAAAACTCTTAAAAGTTTCAACTGTGTAGTAATGGAATTTTGATCACATTTAACTACATGGCTACGAGGAATTAGTTAACAATGTTATTATAAGACAAAGAGTTCTTATTTGTTAAGCTACAGTCTTTTAACCAATATGCCAGATATACCTACACTTTACTTGAAGATTGCGCAAAGCTTACTTTAATTCCAGTCCGCATATGTTCGTTCGACCATATTTTGCACGACAATTGATGTATGCTCTTTTCCAACTTATCGCCTTCGTGTTCAGTTCGGTGGGTGGTCTGTCTATTTCGGGCGCAAAAAATATTAACATTTTCACTTCGTCATAGTCGTGTGGCGGAACGTACATTTCATCGCCAGGGATCGACATCTCCCTTCTAGTTTAGCAATAAGTAGTGGCGTTCCTTTCACAACTTCTGCTCGCTGATTCCAAAGTCGCCTTATCGTTCATGTAGGAAGCTGTCCCAAACTTATCCCCCTCGCACTCATGACGTTCACGTTGTTTTTCTTCTAAGTAGGCGTCTATCTTCTCTCTTCGCTTCGGCCGTAGGCCATGATGCTAATGTCATGATCTGGGAAAATTGCTTCCTCAGCCGGCGTTGTCTCCGCCTCTACCAGCATTCTTGTCGTTCTTGTCGTCGTCGTCGTCGTCGTTATAATGTTTTATTATTTTTACCACGCATAGTGCGGGTGTAGAACATATATTTTTAGACACGAAAATCGTATATACATAAGAGCTGAAATTTTTAATTCAATGTTAAATGTTTTTTAACAGTGACAGTGAAAATAGTGTGTGCAGTTATTGTTATTCACCTGAAAATAATGTTAAAGAAACAAGTGAAGATGAATCGGGAACCGGTGCCGATCGACGATGTGTCGCCCGTAATGACAGAAAACGAAGGGGAAGTGATATTAGAAGAGATGTCGAAAAAAGACGAAGATCAAGTTCAATCTCTTCCAACTACTCAGAAGAATCAATTTCCGAATACTCAATTAGTGGAGATAGCAGTAACGAAAGAGGAAAAACGGAAAAGGAACATGAATATGAATGGTTCGCTTCTATCGGTTCTGTTGGTAATTTCTGAGCAAAGAATTTTTGCTGGATATAACTATGACATTGGAGATTTTGATCTCACTCTCCTTGAAGGAGAAGCAATACGAGGCGAAGAGGTACCTTCATACCCTAATGGAGTCATTAGCATTTGTGCAGAAAACATTGTTAGCCCAGAAGAAAGAATTAGGTAAGAATTAAATATTGTAGTTATGTTAATATCTATAATTTTATTTTTATAATTAGGAAAGTGTTCAATGAGGAGTTTGGTAAGCATCCTACTAAACAGCGAGTGGTCCACGACATATATGGAACAAACGATGAGCATGGAAACATCAAATTGGATAACGAACAATTATGCAGAAAATTTTCAGGGGCCGTGATCATCATCGCGCATCACGGCAACCACATCCACATCGTCAATGATTGTTCCTACTCAAACAACTCATGTAGATGTTCCTTTACAAATCAATTGCGTAAACAAATCAATAGAAGATATGCTAGAAGAGTCGTTCCAAGCTGGCAATTCTCGCTCCAGCATTGGGTTAATTTGTCAATCTATCTCCAGAAGGATTCCAGGGAGTACTTATACTATAACATCGCCGGGAGAACGTGGCTACCAAGTGGTGAAGCTAGATGTTTACGATTTTTCGAAGATCTCAAAAAAGCCGAAGACGGAATGGTGGAAGGAAGCCAATTATCGTTCGACATTTTTAATAAATTCTCCACTGGATCCGAACCACCAATTGATCATGAAGTTATCGCTATCTGCGACCAATCAGATCAATCAAATTCCGTGAACAAAAAGAGAGGAAAGGGAGACAAAGTGAGCATCCTACAGCTCCAATACATCATATTTTAAATACATCTGTTTAGTTATCATCCGAATTTAAATTTTGGAATACTGAATCCACATTAATTAAAAATTGTTTAAAAATTGTAAATAATGATATAAATACCTTAAATCTTAAAGAATTATATTTATATTTAAAATGTATAGAACCTCAAAATTTAATATTTAGTGCTCCTATTGGAAATCTATATGATTATTATTATACTGAAATGAATCAATAGAAATTTTAGAACATTTATTAAAATTTCAATTTTATAATGATGAATATAAAATTATAAATTTTTTACAAGATTTATATAATGTTATAGATAACAAGTAAGGAAGGTTAAGTTCGGGTGTAACCGAACATTACATACTCAGTTGAGAGCTATGGTGACAACATAAGGGAAAATAACCATGTAAGAAAATGAACCGAGGGAAACCCTGGAATGTGTTTGTGTGACATGTGTATCAAATTAAAGGCATTAAAAAGTATTTTATGAGGGAGTAGCCCATAGTTCTATAGGTGGACGCCATTTAGGGATATCGCCATAAAGGTGGATCAGGGTTGACTCCAGAATTTGTTTGTACGATATGGGTATAAAATGAAAGGTGTTAATGAGTATTTTAAAAGGGAGTAATCCCTAGTTCCATAGGTGGACGCCGTTTCGAGATATCTCCATAAAGGTGGACCAGGGGTGACTCTAGAATTTGTTTGTACAATATTGGTATTAAAGGAAAGGTGTTAATGAGTATTTTAAAAGGGAGTGATCCTTAGTTCCATAGGTGGACGCCGTTTCGAGATATCGCCAAAAAGGTGGAGCAGGGGCGACCCTTGAATTTGTTTGTACGATATGGGTATCAAATTAAAGGTATTAATGAGGGTTTTAAAAGGGAGTGGTGGTAGTTGTATAGGTGGTCGCCTTTTCGAGATATCGCCATAAAGGTGGACCAGTGGTGACTCTAGAATACGTTTGTACAATATGGGTATCAAACGAAAAATGTTAATGAGTATTGTAAAAGGGAGTGGGCCTTAGTTCTATAGGTGGACGCCGTTTCGAAATATCGCCATAAAGGTGGACCAGGGGTGACTCTAGAATGTGTTTGTACAATGTGGATATCAAATTAAAGGTATTAATGAGGGTTTTAAAAGGGAGTGGTGGTAGTTGTATAGGTGGTCGCCTTTTCGAGATATCGCCATAAAGGTGGACCAGGGGTGACTCTAGACTTTGTTTGTACGATATGGGTATCAAATGAAAGGTGTTAATGAGTATTTTAAAAGGGCGTGGGGCTTATTTCTATAGGTGGACGCCTTTTCGAGATATCGCCATAAAGGTGGACCAGGGGTGACTCTAATGAGAGTTTTAAAAGGGAGTGGTGATAGTTGTATATGTGAACTCGTTTTCCAGATATCGACCAAAATGTGGACCAGGGTGACCCAGAACATCATCTGTTGGATACCGCTAATTTATTTATATATGTAATACCTGCAAAGATTTCAAGGGTGTTTTATTTCGCCCTGCAGAACTTTTTCATTTTCTTCTACTTAATATGGTAGGTGTCACAACCATTTTACAAAGTTTTTTCTAAAGTTATATTTCGCGTCAATAAACCAATCCAATTACCTTACCATATTTCATCCCTTTTTTCGTATTTGGTATAGAATTATGGCATTTTTTTCCTTTTTTGTAATTTTCGATATCGAAAAAGTGGGCGTCGTCATAGTCGGATTTCGTTCATTTTTTATACCAAGATAAAGTGAGTTCAGATAAGTACGTGAACTAAGTTCAGTAAAGATATGTTGATTTTTGCTCAAGTTATCGTGTTAACGGCCTTGCGGAAGGACAGATGGAAGACTGTGTATAAAAACTGGGCGTGGCTTCAACCGATTTCGCCCATTTTCACAGAAAACAGTTAACGTTATAAAATCTATGCCCCTACCAAATTTCAAAAGGATTGGGAAATTTTATTTCGACTTATGGCATTAAAAGTATTCTAGACAAACTAAATGAAAAAGGGCGGAGCCACGCCCATTTTGAAATT
This sequence comes from Eurosta solidaginis, assembly GCF_040869045.1. Lineage (NCBI taxonomy): Eukaryota > Metazoa > Arthropoda > Insecta > Diptera > Tephritidae > Eurosta > Eurosta solidaginis. The sequence goes on along the minus strand of NC_090321.1, from coordinate 78,467,533 downwards.
TTCTTTATTTTTTGTATTTTGTTGCACCATATCATTATTAGAGTTGAATGTTGACATAATTTACTTATATACTGTAAAGATATTAAATTTTTTACTTTAAAAAAAATTTTTTTTAAAAGTGAGCGTGGTCCTTCTCCGATTTTGCTAATTTTTATTAAGCGTACATATAGTAATAGGAGTAACGTTCCTGCCAAATTTCATAATGGTATCTTCAATGACTGCCAAATTACAGCTTGCAAAAGTTTTAAATTACCTTCTTTTAAAAGTGGGTGGTGCCACGCCCATTCTCCAACATTTTACTAATTTTCTATTCTTCGTCATAAGTTCAACTCACCTACCAAGTTTCATCGCTTTATCTGTCTTTGGTAATGAATTATTGCACTTTTCCCGTTTTTCGAAATTTTCGATATCGAAAAAGTGGGAGTGGTTATAGTCCGATATCGTTGATTTTAAATAGCGATCTGAGATGAGTCCTCAGGAACCTACATACTAAATTTCATCAAGATACCTCAAAATTTACTCAAGTTATCGTGTTAACGGACGGACGGACGGACATGGCTTAATCAAATTTTTTTTCGATCCTGATGATTTTGATATATGGAAGTCTATATCTATCTCGATTCCTTTATACCTGCACAACCAACCGTTATCCAATCAAACTTAATATACTCTGTGAGCTCTGCTCAACTGAGTATAAAAATATTCCAAAGGAAAATAACATGTTTATATTGTCTCCACCAAATGCAGGAAAAATTTTTTTTTGATACTTTTATACATTATTGCTTAAATTTTGGTCAAGTAGGTAATTTTAAAAGATATTATTAGAAGCATCAGCAACTGAAACTTTCAAAATTTTATTTGGTGGAGATACAGTTGCTGCAAAAGTAAAATATGCAAATGATGCTGTAATTATGAGAACTCCTTTGTAAGCAGCACTCTTTTTTTCTAGGCAGCGCTGCGGAGCCACTCACAAATCATCAAAGTCCTCTAACGGGGGTCCAAAGAAACTAGCAGTTTCAACAGGGTTGTGCCATAGCGGACGCTGCTGTTAGTGGCGTTAATTTCACAAAGCTTGTGGGGGCACATCGTATGGAGTATATTTGTGAAAGTAAAACTATAGCCTATTACAGTATGCTTATCGAAGTTGGAGCAGAGTGAGTGGTGTCTACCTGTGTAGTCTGCTTGCCTATTCTGCAACAGCTGCTGATAAGAGGATGCACCAGGCGCGACGCGGCAAAGGTATTAAACGACTTGGTGTGGATTAGACTTGTGATTATCTCGATTAAACGGCTAAGTTGGTAAGTTCCGGAACTCATTGTAGTGCTTACGGAAATGTGTCGTATACCCCTGGTAAGCGGGGCTCGATCAAGAAGTTATTAGCTGCGATGCCCCGGTTTGTACAATTCGGTAAAAACTGTGTTCCGCATTTTATTTAGCTTCTTTATAATGAGCTTTTCAGCCTCATTATCCAGCATATGTTCAGGGGTCATAAGGAGATATTTCGTGGCAATCCTGAGTGCAATGTTTTGGCAGGCCTGCAGATTCCAATGCGTGCTTTTTTTAAGTACTTAGCAACATTTCTTTATCCTTTCCTCAGGTGTTGTTGGCAATAGGTGCCGAAGTTACATCTAAAATCGTTGATATTGGTACTTTTCTAAAATTTTTCACAATTAAAAACTGCAAATTTAACAAATGAATAGAACGCAAAATATGTTAGCAAGTATTTTTCTTGTATAGTGAGAATGTTCATAACAGTGCTTCGCGAAATTTTGTACGTGAATGTGAAGGGCGAAATAAACTTCAATTGGCAAGTCTGAAGTTCCTTTATATTTACAAACGCAACATCTTGGTTGATTGATGGAAAAGAAAAATATGTGTTTAACTTCCAGAATTTTTTCGATCTGTCAAATTTTGGTGGAGTGAGTTGTTGTTCTTGTTGGCAGATTTTACCGCGGCATCATGTTAAAAATATTACCAGGTAAAACCAGTGACAGGCAAATGATGTTTAAAAAAAATTTTAAATTCTCACTGTTCACACATTTTTATACTCAGTTGGAATCGAGATAGATATAGACTTCCATATATCAAAATCATCGGGATCGAAAAAAAATTTGATTGAGCCATGTCCGTCCGTCCGTCCTTTAAAATGATAACTTGAGTAAATTTTGAGGTATCTTGATGAAATTTGGTACGTAGGTTCCTGGGTACTCATCTCAGATCGCTATTAAAAATGAACGATATCGGACTATAACTACGCCCACTTTTTCGATATCGAAAATTTCGAAAAAGTGCGATAATTCATTACCAAAGACGGACAAACCGATGAAACTTGGTAGGTAAGTTGAACTTATGACGCAGAATAGAAAATATTAAAATTTTGGACAATGGGCGTGACACCGCCCACTTTTAAAAGAAGGTAATTTAGAAGTTTTGCAAGCTGTAATTTGGCAGTCGTTGAAGATATCATGATGAAATTTGGCAGGAACGTTACTCCTATTACTATATGTATGCCTAATAAAAATTAGCGAAATCGGAGAACGACCACGCCCACTTTTTAAAAAACAAAAAATTTTAGTCAAATTTTAAAAGAAAAGTTAATATCTTTACACTATATAAGTAAATTATGTCAACATTCAACTCCAGTAATGGCAAGGGTGCAGCAAAATACAAAAATAAAAGAAAATTTCAAAATGGGCGTGGCTCCGCCCTTTTTCATTTAATTTGTCTAGGATACTTTTAATGCCATAAGTCGAACAAAAAATTACCAATCCTTGTGAAATTTGGTAGAGGCTTAGATTCGATGGCAGTTTTCTGTGAAAAGGGGCGAAATCGGTTGAAGCCACGCCCAGTTTTTATACACAGTCGACCGTCTGTCCTTCCGCCCGGCCGTTAACACGATAACTTGAGCAAAAATCGATATATCTTTACTAAACTCAGTTTACGCACTTATCTGAACGCACTTTGTATTGGCCGAAATCCGACTATGACCTCGCCCACTTTTTCGATATCGAAAATTACGAAAAATGAAAAAAATGCCTTAATTCTATACCAAATACGAAAAAAGGGATGAAACATGGTAATTTGATTAGTTTATTGACGCAAAATATAACTTTAGAAAAAAACTTTGTAAAATGGGTGTGATACCTACCATATTAAGTAGAAGAAAATGAAAAAGTTCTGCAGGGCGAAATCAAAAGCCCTTGGAATCTTGGCAGGAATACTGTTCGTGGTATTGCATATATAAATAAATTAGCGGTACCCGACAGATGATGTTCTGGGTCACCCTGGTCCACATTTTGGTCGATATCTCGAAAACGCCTTCACATATACATCTACCACCACTCTCTTTTAAAATGCTCATTAATACCTTTAATTTGATACCCATATCGTACAAACAAGTTCTAGAGTCACCCCTGGTTCACCTTTATGGCGATATCTCGAAAAGGCGTCCACCTATAGAACTAAGGCCCACTTCCTTTTAAAATACTCATTAACACCTTTCATTTGATACCCATATCGTACAAACAAATTCTAGAGTCAGCCCTGGTCCACCTTTATGGAGGTATCCCTAAATGGCGTCCACCTATAGAACTATGGCCCACTGCCTCTTAAAATACTCTTTAATGCCTTCCATTTGATACACATGTCATATTTTCCCTTATTTTGTCTCCATAGCTCTCAACTGAGTATGTAATGTTCGGTTACACCCGAACTTAGCCTTCCTTACTTGTTTTATTTTGGGGTTTTTCATAACAAAAACAAAAAGCACAGTCATATTTTTTTATTACATACAAATTTTGCAATTTTATGCAGACCAGAATTTTCAGTCGTTAGAGAGAAGTTTTTTTGGTGGACAAGGAATCAAGCGACCAGCCGCATTCCAGACTTTTCAGCTCACATATTATATTTCCTGCATCATGCCACGATCCTCTTCTGATGGATGTTCTTCAACGAATTCTTTAGAAATTTAAATCTCCGAAGGGATCAAGGCCAAGCTTTCCTTCCAATTTAGAGTGTTCGTTTTTCCACAAATTCGCGGACCTAAATACATAAATACATGTTTTATGCCCACCCAAAACTTTATCTGCTAAGGCGGACGAACTTTTGGTGCCAAGGCAATGTGGACGGACAATCGATGTAATTTTTGAGAGATGGTCAGCACACTACCTCTATACCACGGCGACAGGATTTGGCCGTACAGCTGGTGATCTCAGCCTCCACGAACTAAGACACTCCAACTGGACGATGATGTTGTTCAGCTATGCTGCCAGGAGCTACAGTCTTTGCTGACGTGGGCAAGTTATAGAAGATCATTAATGAGTTAAGTTGGCAGGTGTAGGTAAACTTGATCTTCTTGTTGCTCTCAATGTGCGTCAGTTATCGCGAAACACAAAAATCGATTGTAAGACAATTCGGTACAATTTTCCACTAATATCCTTTCCATTCAACGAAAGCATGTTTCTGAAAAAATAGTACTTATTTAATTCGATTAAATTGAATATCGAGAAGCTCGCGAGCCCTGCGACCACTTCGAGATTCGAGAAACCGAAATTGGAGAAATCGGTAGCTATATTAAAAACAATATTTTTATACCAATTTTATCTTAAGTATACATTTCCACTGCTGAGTGAAATATCCCTCTATCTCAGCTGTATTCCAGAGTACTTTCCGGAAACGCCCTATCTCAGCATTTATTTATATTTAAAAACGCTCTATCTCAGAACTCTATTAAAGATTACCGTATCTCATAACGTTCATAATACCTTTCTTAAGTCAAAATGTGTTGCGTTTATGCTCAGATAGGTCGCTTTCGCGGAAATTTCTTCAAACAAATTTTAGAATGGGGCGTTTTTTTTAATTTTTCTGAGATAGCGCGTTTTTGAAACAGCAGCCAGGAAAGGGTGATGTTCCACTCAACAGTCGATTTGTGTATACAAATTGATTAATAACTCTGATTTTTTTTATTTCTAGAGCAACATGCCAAAACTAGATGGCAGAGTTTGCGCCAAGTGTTTAACAAACACATGAAAAGGGTGCCTGTATACACTTCCGGCGAAAGTTGTTACATTGAGGAGAGCAAAAAAACCCAAGTGGGCACCATTTAACCTTCTATTGTTTCTGTTGAAGACCTCCAAGCCCATAAATGAAGCTATCGATATTAATGATGAATCAGTAACTAATACGAGTTCTTTATCCGAAACGCATAGTACCAGCAATATTCCGCAGGAGAAATTGGTTCTCACCAACGTCACGATGCTGAGGCCCGTTCAACCGCTTAAAGCGCTTAAAACGCTCAAACAGGTTATCAATGACGTTGTGAGCCCTATACAAAGAAATGAAGGAAAGTTGAATTATTATATTCCGTTTGTTACTGATCCACAACCAGAAGAGGTGATACGGATTCCTTGCGCAAGAGATCAGCTCCCATTTGTAAATGGGCCACCTCCTCAAGTAATGATACAACCTAAAATAACTAACTTGTCGGTAAACAGTATGAAACGAGCGAATGCACTCAATGCAAGTGATGACTTAGATTTAGAAGAATATAGACCCCCATCCAAAAAACAAGCTTTGCAGACAGACATTAACCCCAGTTGGTTGAAACTGCCTAACAAATCTAATGATAACAGTAAAAATTTATCATTTTTTCGCTCAGTTTTACCTCTTATGAATAAATTGGAAACAGTAAAACAACTAGAGTTACGATTGAGACTGCAGGAAATTATACTTGAAGAACTTGTCTCCTAAAATAATTGAAGTACCTATTTTCCAATCTTTTTTTAAGTTATGACCGTATGTTTACCGTTGAAGTAGTTTTATAAATATCTTCGGCTTGTAATCAATAACCTTTGTTAGCAAGAATCCAATTGTAAGGTCCTAATAATATAAAGTACGCTAATAAGTAATGCAAGATCTCGTTATGCAATAAAATCCGATTTTTTTATAGGCTTAGTATAGTTCGGAAATCAAAACCAATATAGTGTTATACGTTCATATGGCAAAAAGCAATTTCACTCAAATAACATATATGAATCTGTAAAACGATTCAAAAAAATACAACAAGTTATGAATCTAATGAGTACTGGTACATTCTCCCCTAATCAGATTAACCATTTCAGAGCTTTTGCGATTTAAAAAATTGGTTTCGATCACTGCTCATAAAACAAGATGCATGACCAGATTCTCGTGTCACAGTGTTTGTGGTAAAAGGGCTCGACCGACTCTCATGCAAGTTTTTGATCAAATTTAGTAGGTCTGAGAATCGGCCAACATTTATTTTTCATACACCTTAATGGTAAGGGTGGTTCACCCCTTATGTTTTGTTTTTTGGACAAAATGTTTTTTTTTGAAACAGCATACCCTCTGGGACCGGGACAGGAACTGGGAATAAGGGATTTAGTATAACAAACCAAAAAAAAAAACTGAGGAGAAGAGAAACGAGTAAGGGATAAAGAGACTGAGAAAGATATAGAGTTAATTTAGTGATCTTTAATAATGTATCTGTGAGTTAAGCGGCAGTTACCCACGAACGTACGTACAAAAACGTGTCAGCTGACACGACCTATCCTATGAGTGTGCAATGTAAACGAAAACTCACCGACGTGCAACGCTCGTACGTACGTAGCCCGGATCGTTCAAATCAAAACAATTTTGATTTTTTCCGTAAGAACGTGTTAGCTGATCGCTCTCTCACTAGACAGAGTTGCCTAGTAAACTTTTGTGCGCTAATTTTTGACCGTTTGCAGTTTTATGCAAAAACACCTAATTAAAGTTTGCAAAATTGTGAAAATAATTCGAAATAATTATGTTAAAGTGCAGATTATAAATATGTAATCTATTTATAATTATTTAATATTAAATCCAGCTTTTTACAACATCAAAAATTAAATTGGAAAAAGTTAATGTTTCCATAAGCATGCATGCAAACTGGCCAATGGCAACAGTGCTTATCTGTAAACAATACACACACAAATATGTTATGTACATCTACACAGACGCTCACATTGATTCCTACGGGCTTTTAGGTTCGGTCAAACGTGTTTCGTACGACAAACATCCGTACGTACGGCACACTTCGGTTGGTAATGCCGCTTTAAGCTGGCTCGAGGTTAGGTGTAATAAAACACAAGAAGTTCTTGTATAACCGGTATATTTCGATTACCTTCGGTAATCGTCCTCAGGGCAACTATTAACAATAAAAAACAACATGAAAATTATAATGAAACAATATATCACAAATAACAATAATTTTTCTTCAAAAAACTAATTACATACATTTCGTTCACTTTTACACTGTCTGACGTGGAGTATTATACTGTTTATTTTTTGTCAACATGTGTCTGTATGACTGTGCAGTATTATCAATATCTGTTTTGCAGTTAATTCGTATGTTTGAATGTGTTTTAACGATATGTAACATTTTTAATGTGTACCTCTTCTTCCATTTCTCTTCTTTCTCAATAACTGAAGCGTCGTCGAAGTTCGGACTGTGATAACTGCTGGCACAGTGGGCCATGAGAGCTGTTTTATGGTTGTTAGTAGAATTACATTGTTTATAATCAGATTTGTGTTGTGACAGTCGAGTTTTTAATTTTGCTTTGGTTGTGCCCACATAAATCTTATTGCACGATTCTTTATCATTACCTTTGCAAGGAATTTTATATACAACATTGTTTTTTTCGGTGTTCGGTATTTTTGATTTTGTTTTATTGAAAATATGTTTTAGAGTATTTATTGGTTTATGGGCAATTTTTGTTTCTTCGCTATTATAGCAATCTGATTTGGCAAGACGCTCTGATAAACCAGGTACGTAAATAACAGATTTAAATATTTTTGGTATAAGATCTCGGTTTGTTGATCGCGTTCTTCTTATTAAACTTTTTATAATATTCTCTGGAAAATCATTATCTCTTAATAGTAATTTAATTTCTTCTATAATTTCTTTATGGTAAGTGTCGTCCGATATTTGTAGCATTCGCCTTATACAGCCCGTTGCTGTATTGATAATCATCGTCTTTGGGTGTTTGGAGTTAAAATTGATGATGCGTCCTGATGATATTGGTTTCTTATACCACTTCAATTTAATTTGATTGCCTTCTCTTATTACAAGTGAGTTCAGGTAGGGTGATTTTCCATCTTCTTCGAGTTCCGTAGTAAATTTTATATGTCGATCAAAGGAGTTTAATACGTCAAGTATGCTTTGTACCTCGGTTTCTTTTACTATCGCAAAAATGTCATAACATATTTTGCTACAGTTTTTGGCTTTTGTATTAGCTTTTCAATGCTATTTTCCAACAAATTTTCCCTTAATATTGTAACGAATTTGCTGCAAATCCTCTTATTTGCAATCCTCTGCTAAGTTCGAATCACTAAACTGTTGAATAAATAACTACAATATTGAATAATGGAAAAATGGCCTTTATTAAAGTACTTCACAATAACACTTATACTTTGCTACTCGCTGGCTTAATAACCAAACTGGTTGATAACTCAAATGAAACTCTACTATTGGCCGCCAGATCGCGTGCTTAATCAAACTGATTGATAGCTCAACTCAAACTGAATTACTTCTTACTCGCTTGCGCCACTTTTATAGTTTACGCTGCATACATCTAGGCTCTTCTATTTCCAGAACTTACTAGTTAGTTTCGGCTACAAAATCGCCAGCCACAACTACGTGCACAAATCTCTCTCTTGTGACAACTCAGATATGATATATGCATGTGTTTGTGCATTGCCGCTCCGCTGCTCGTATACACATAGGCGTATAAGTAAATGCATCTGTGTGTGACATCTCTTTCGGCTGCCTTATATATGTGTATACATGATTTAATTATTGACGTAAATACTGCTTGGCATGGCCTTAGCATCGCCTTAGTGATGGTATAGCTTAGTGATGCTAATATCCGTGACACTGCCCTCCACCTAAGTCTGATCGTCCCGATCACACAAATCTCTCGATCTAACCGCTGCTAATCTCTCCAAATGAACCACTTTCATTTTGGTTCGTGGTTTGTATGCGGTACACTACATCGTTGATCCGTTCTACAACTTTGTATGGGCCTTCCCAGTTACACTGCAATTTCGGGGACAAACCTTTTTTTCGTTGTGGGTTGTATAGCAGCACCAAATCTCCTTCCTGAAACCCTTCCGAATTAATTGCTTTATCGTACCTCGCTTTCATCTTGTCACTCATAATCTTTGCTCGTTGCCTTACCAGATCGTGTATCTCTCTCAGCTCTTCTTCTAAAACGTCAGTGGATTTCTTGACATTCCTCTCCGCATCGGCATCTATCCCATACTTCAAATCAGCTGGCAGTCGAAGGTCATTGCCAAAAATTACCTTTGCGGGAGTTTGGCCCGTTGTGTCATGTACTGCCGATCGGTAGGTCATCAAGAATAGTGATATGTGTGTATCCCAGTCCTTATGGTACTTGTCTACTACTTTCCTTAAATGCTCCTCCAATGTTCTATTGAAACGTTCCACCATACCATCGGACTGAGTATGCAATGCAGTTGTCCGTGTTTTTCGAATGCCGAACTTCTTGCACATTTCTTGGAACACAGCTGATTCAAAATTCCTGCCTTGGTCAGAATGTAACTCCATTGGTACACCATACCTTGCAACCCATTCGTTTTTAACCACTTCTGCTACTGTTTCTGCTTCTTGGTTTGGGATTGGGTATACCTCTGGCCATTTACTGAAATAATCCATAACCACCAGTACGTATTTGTTTCCGCGGTTGCTAGTAGGAAATGGACCTGCGACATCCATGGCGATCCTTTCAAATGGTGCTCCTGAAATATACTGCTTCATCTGGCCATGACTTCGGGTTTTGGGCCCTTTCGCTCTGTTGCATACCTCGCAATTGGCAGTCCACTCGGTGACCGACTGACGGCAAATCACCCAATAGAATCTCTGCTTAATTTTCTCGAGTGTCTTGGTAATTCCAAGATGACCTCCACTTGGACCATTGTGCAGTTCGCTGAGCACGTCAGGAATCCTCTTTCTGGGAACAACTATCAGTTTCTTCTTGCATTGACCATCCTCACTCTCCCATACTCGATGCAAGCAACCGGATATCAATTCTAAACTGTTCCACTGTGCCCAATATGACTTCGCAATGGGATTCTCTGCTGACATCTCCTCTCTGCTTGGTCTTTTGTTTCGTTCGAGCCCTTGCATAACATGTGACAGATCTGCATCTTCTAGCTGACACTTTCTTAGTTGTTCCTTGTCCCATTCATCCGTACACGTTATATTCATTAGCCAGACATCTATAATGTCTTCTTTAGCCTCGGCCTTTGAACAGTGCTTGCATTACAAACTACATGGCCTTCGTGACATTGCATCGGCATTCCCATGGGTACTACCTTTTCGATGCTCAATGGAAAAGTCATAGCTTTGAAGTCGCTCGATCCACCGTGCCCATTGTCCTTCCGGATTACGGAACTGCAGAAGCCATTTCAATGCTGCGTGATCTGTCCTGACACGGAATTGCTGGCCGTAGAGGTATTTGTGAAAATGTTTAATGCACTCTACCAATGCCAACAGCTCTCTCCGCGTAACACAGTAGTTCCTCTCTGGTTTTCCAATCGAACGGCTGTAATATGCAACTACCTTCTCCTGTCCATCGACCAGTTGTGATAAAACGCCTCTTATAGCATATCCACTCGCATCTGTATCTAGAATAAATGTTGCTCCTGGAATCGGATATGATAACATTGGGGCAGTGCAAAAACGCTCCTTCAATGTTTGGAAAGCCACTTCTTGCTCCTTCTTCCATTCAAAAGCTTTGTTTTTTCTTGTAAGCTCATGGAGGCTATGGGCTACGCTGGAAAAATTTGGTACAAATCGGCGGTAATATGTGCACAGCCCAAGGAAACTTCTCAATTCATGTAGGTTCTGTGGTCTTGGCCAATCCTTTACAGCCTCTATTTTTTCGTTCGCAGGGCAGATGCCCTCTGTCGTTACCTTGTGACCCAAATAATTGACTTCCTTTTTAAACAGCGCACACTTTTTGGGACTTAACTTCAGACCAGCGCCAGCTATTCTCTGGAAAACTTCCTCCAAGTTCTTAAGATGTTCATCAAAGTTCTTGCCCAATACGATGATGTCGTCCAGGTACACCAAGCATGTTTTCGAATGTAGTCCTTTCAATACCTAATCCATGAGTCTCTCGAAAGTAGCTGGTGCATTACATAGTCCAAAGGGCATTACTGTAAATTGCCAAAGACCATCTCCGACGCTGAAGGCTGTTTTCTCTTTGTCTTCCTCCTTCACTTCCACTTGCCAGTAGCCGCTTTTCAAGTCCAGTGTGGAAAACCATTTCGTACCAGATAGCGAGTCCAGAGTATCGTCAATTCTTGGCAATGGGTAGCTATCCTTTTTCGTTACGTCATTCAACTTCCGGTAGTCCACGCAAAACCTCATTTTTCCATCCTTCTTCTTTACAAGTACTACTGGTGAGCTCCATGGACTAGCTGATGGTTCGATGACGCCGCTATCGTTCATTTCTTGTATGATTTGACTCACAACTTCCCGCTTCGCCAGTGGAACACTACGTGGAGCTTGACGGATCGGCCTCGCATCTCCAGTATCAATTTGATGTTTCACAACATTGGTGCGGCCTGGTTTCGAACCATCCTGGTCAAATATGTTCGCGTACTTTAGGAGCAGTTGTTTTGCCTTACTCTGATATGCTTCCTCTAGCCCCTGTGTCCATGCCGTGATGACATTTGAAAGATCAGTATTACTAGCTGAAACGTGTTCCTGGAGCTGTTCACAGTTAATAACTACTTCAGCCTCTTGGTATCTTCCCAAAATAGCTCCTTTAGTCAGTTTGAGTGGTGACTTGAACTCATTGAGTACTCTTACCGGAATACATCCATCTTGTTTTGTCATAGCCAGGGTTTTTCCTACAAGTATGTTCAGTGCTGATTTGTTTGCTGCTTCGACAACCCACAATTTGTTTGTCCCACAATCTCCATCAACCTTTGCCCAGATGATTGCTTCGGATTTTGGTGGTATTCGCTGAATCTCTTCCACCAGCACTCGTTTACTGCTGTAGCCTCTCTCGTAGTCGAAATTAAGTGGTACATCCATGTTCTTATATCGCATCGTCTTGCTTTGCATGTCGATCTTGATGCCCTGGTCGATTAAGAAAGTCCAATTATGATTTCATCAACAATCTCTGCCACTATAAAATTGTGTACTACCGTGACGTTCCCAATAGCGACTTCACATGATACTTCCCCTAGAACCGTGCTGTCTTCTCCAGTGGCTGTACGCAATCTTGCTCCATGCAATGTTCTTATCTTCTTGTTGACTAAATCCGCTCGAATGATGGAATGAGATGCACCAGTATCTACAGTCAGTAAACGTTCCTTTCCATCCACATGTCCTCCAACAGTAAGATTGCTCGATCTTCTTCCAATCTGCGAGATGGAGATTATGGGGCATTCAATTGAGGGAGCCAGCTGTCGCCCCTTGCGGCTGACTCGCTTTAGTTTAACGATTGATTTGTCTTGGAGATTTGCTCATCTCCTTCTGCTCTGCGTTTACGACCACCCACATTGTTGGAACTATTGGAATTGCTACTGCAATGACGTGCAATGTGACCTGGGTTACCGCACTTGAAACATTTCATAACTCCGGCATTTTTCTGTTGTGATCCCTTCAGAGCTTTCAAAATTGTATCTACCCACTCTGGCCTTTCTACTTCCACACGATGAGCTTTGTATGCTGGTTTACTCAATAATGACGCCGTTTCCTGAGTCAATGCATGGGATACCGTTTCAGAAAATGTTTGCTTTGGGTTCGCGTGGCTCGCTTCGTTTCGACGTCCCGTATGCCATTTATAAAGCTCTGAATCTTCACTCTTTCCGTGTATTCCACCGGTGCATCCGCATTTGCAAGATGAGCCAATCTTTCAATGTCCTAAGCAAACTCCTGCAAAGTTTCGTTAGCTTTTTGGTAGCGGTTTTGCAATTCTATTTGAAATATCTGTTTCCTGTGTTCGCTTCCGTATCGCCGTTCTACAGCAGCCATCAATGCGTCATAACTGTTCCGTTCGTACTCTGGAATAGTATGTAAGATTTCGGCAGCTGGTCCTTTCAATGCCACGAAGAGTGCGGCAACTTTATCTTCCACATTCCAGTTGTTCACTGCTGCGGTCTTCTCAAACTGTAGCTTAAAGACCTGGAAAGGAACAGAACCGTCAAAGGATGGTGTTTTTACCTTTGGATTACTCGCTGAAACTGCTGGACGATTTAATTGTAACTGCTCCATACGACCCTTCAAATCATCGACTTCTGCCTGAAATTGAGCGATTTTTGCATCCTGCGCTTCCAGCTTTGATGTTACCCTTGCTTCCTGTGCTTCTAACTGTGAAGACATTTGTGCCACCTGCAATGATAAGCGCTCCTCTTGTTCTTCCATCTTTGATGTTATGCGTGTCTCCTGCGATTCCAGTTGGGATGACATCTATGTCTTCTGTTCTTCGAGCTGTGTTTCCATCCTGGATGTTATTTGTGTCGACAGAAACACAACTTGAGTAAACGCAAGCGAAAGCAAGTGATCGTGGGGCGCTCACTTTCAAAACAAATTTTAAGTAAATTTTTAATCATTTATAATTCAATATGAATTGCTTAATTTGCAAAGAAATAATCGATCGGAATAGTGCAAATAAAATTGATTGCTCGGACTGTATCAACTATTTTCATTGCATTTGTGTTAACATCAAAGCCGCCGATATAGAATTTTTTAAGGTAAATAATAAAAAGTATCGTTGTGACAAATGCACAGCTTTGCGCAGAAAAACACTACAGGCAACTACAATAACTGCGACAACGCAGTCTGCTACCTCAAAACCAAATTTAGCAAGTGTACCAAATGTGTTAAAAAAACAACACAGTGCTATTGACTGCGGGCCAAGTTCTGCAAACCGAGACGCGCAAGGTAAACAAAAAACAGGTGAGCAGCGTAAAGCAGCAAACAAAGCTGAGCAGGCAGTAAACTGCGAAAATTTGGATGAAGGTAAAATAACTCTTCAGCTTTTGTACGAGGAAATACTTAGCCTGAAACAAATTAACATCGATTGCTTAAACAAAATACAACAATTAAGCGGTGAAAATGTAGCGTTAAAGAAAAGAGTGAATAAGCTGGAGAGTCGGCTAAATTTTAAAGAGCAATCGGAATTAGAGAATTGTATTGAGGTTGTTGGTGTACCGAACGCCAACATAGAAAATGCTAAAGAATGTATGGCGAAAATTTTCAGTGATGCATTAAATGTGGAGTTAATGAACGATGATATCGAAAACATTAGCATTAAGCACGCCAGTGCACGGCGATCCCAATCATCAAATGTCAACGACAGTAAGATTGTCTGCGTAAAATTTAAATCGTTCGAAAGCAAAAAGAAAATCATGATGGCCAAACGAACTGCAAGGAAAAAGTTAAATACGTCGCTTTTTTCAGATGACCGAAATAAAAATATATACATAAACAATAGCTTTACAAGTTATTTTAGAGCTCTTTTTTCAGCTGCAAAAAAAGTAAAAAAAGAAAAAAGATTTAAATACTTATGGTTAAAAACTTCGAGACTGCTAATGAAAAAAAATGAAAGCGATACTGCTGTTATTATAAGAACTTTTGACGATCTTGCTGATTTCAATTTAAATAGAACCTTTTATTATACATTTTTGTTTTGTTTTCTTTTACTTTTAACTTATTATGAACTCAAGATCCGTTTTTATTGATAACAGCCCCATCGCAAATGTCATCAATGTCTCTAATTTATTAACCTCTGAACATAATATATTTACTGTTGTTCACCAAAATGTAAGAAGTCTAAGACGGAATTTTGACTCCTTGGTTTGCAACCTTGAATCCCTTGGTAAACTTCCCGATATAATATTTGTTTCAGAAATTTGGATTTTTTCCTACGAAATTAACGATTATAATATACCTGGTTATAATTTTTCTGCTAATGCAAATGACTCGTATTCTGCCGGAGGTGTTGGTGTTTATGTGCGAGATATCTATAAGTATGAAGTGACATGCGTTAGCTTATCAAGCGCTGATGTCATAAAAATTTCAATGCTAATATCCAATGTTCAATACACTTTTATTTGCCTGTATAGGTTCCATTCAATTTCTTTTAAACTCTTTCATGAGGAGTTTTCTCTCTTTTTAAGTAGAGAAAAAGCAGCAAATACTGTTATAATGGGTGATTTTAATTTTGACTTACATAGTCATAATGTTTTATTAGACAATTATCTTACACTTCTTGCGGACCATGGTCTAGTTTCATTCATTCATGAGACTACCCGCCCAGATTCAGGAACCTGTTTAGACCATGTATATGGTAGGTTAAATAATTTGGAAGATAACATACATATGGGTATAAATATTGATTTCGGAATCTCTGATCATTGCATGACTGGTATTCAACTTAAAAACATAAATGTAAGTAGGCGTATTACCAATTTATATACCCCATCAGGTACCAGGAAAATAAATTTTAACGTTCTCAATGAATATTTTCGCAAGGAAAACTGGGAAATGGTTTATGGTGAAACAGACGTTGCCAAGGCATATAATTTATTTATGAATAAACTCACGGTGCACATTAACAATTCGAGTATTTGTTTCTTGCCAAGACCATCATCTTTAACTCTCAAGCCATGGATAACTCGTACTTTGTTACATAAGATCCGACTGAAGAATAGGTAACGCAAAAAATGCAAAAGAAATCCGGCCAATACTAAGCTGAGAAACCGTGTCCGCCGGTTGACATATAATCTTAATAAAGAAATAAGTTCAACTCGGGAAAAATATTATCAAAATCTCTTTCTATCTTGCGAAAAAGGAATGGGCAGCTGTAAATAGAATAATGAACCGAAACTATAAGAAAAGGTCCGACTCGACGGTGTTAAATGTGGATGGCGTGGATATATCGGAGACTCTGGTAGTAGCTAATGAACTTAATAACTTTTTTGTAAATGTAGGAGCAGCCTCTAATACAATGAGGAATCCAAATATCTGCATGTGCCGTAAAAATCGAAACATCACAGAATTCAGAACTCCCAGTAATAGTTTTTTCTTTGATCCAATTACAGGTTCAGAAATTCTTAAAATAATTCAAACTTTGAGCAAGTCTGATTCAAGTGGCAGTGACAACATTTCAAATAGGACCTTAAAAAGCATAGCTTTTAATATCTTTGATATTTTAAAGCATATATTTAATTTGAGTATAACCTCCGGAGTTTTTCCAGAAGATTTAAAATGTGCTACCGTGATACCGCTGTTCAAAAAGGGAGATAAAAAGACAAGAATAATTACAGGCCTATATCCTTGCTAACCTCAATCTCCAAAATCTTTGAAAAGGCAGTTAAGGCTAGGGTGTTAACTTATCTCAACAAAATAAAATTTTTAGTCCCAAGCAATTTGGTTTTATGTCAGATCTCTCAACTGAAGATGCTCTTTTAGACTTTTCTTCCTTTATACATAAGGCGATTGACGAAAAAATGTGTTGCGCTAATCTGTTTGTAGATATTACTAAAGCATTTGATATGATGGACCATAATATTATACTGAGTACGCTTAGCTCCGCTGGTTTTCGTGGCAACGTTTTTAGTTGGTTTAAGTCATACTTAACGAATAGAATTCAGAAAGTTAAAGTTGTAAATATTCAAAGTGAACCCAGACCTATTACCTTAGGGGTGCCACACGGCTCGGTTCTTGGACCTATCTTGTTTCTAATATACATTAACTCACTATTCTCGTTGCCATTTGTTGGTAAAGTAACGGCATTTGCAGATGACCTTGCCATTGCATATGGATCTACAAATGAATTTAATCTTTTTGCTGATATCAATCACGATGTTTTTATGCTGAGGTCTTGGTTTGCTAGCCACAAACTCGTGGTAAGCAACAAGACAAAGTTGATGTACTTTAATCAATGCGGAAAGGAGTTACCTAGAAACGATATTTTCTTTCACGGCTCGAACTGTATGCGGTTTCGTATGTGTTCAAGTAACTGTAATCATCAAAACTCTGTCAACACCTTTGACGAGACAATAAGTTGTGACAGTAGTTGCTTTAAAATTGATGTGGTCCCTAATTTTAAATATTTAGGAGTTATATTCGACCAAAGCCTAAGTTGGCCATCACATATTTTTGCTTTGAAATCGTACATGTTGTCAGCGGTTCGTTCATTCTTTTACCTAAAAAGGCTGTGTTCAAATCGAATGTTAGCATTAATATATCATGGGTTAGTCCACTCAAAATTACAATATGGAATCAGTTGCTGGGGTGGAGCGTATGCTAGTAAGGTAAATGCGCTTTTAATCCTACAGAAGTGCTTTATCCGAAAAATGTGTAACGCAGACCGTTTATCCCACTCTATGGACCTTTTCAAAAAATTAAACATACTTCCCATTCGACACTTGTACTGTTACAAAGTTTTGAAAATTTTTTTTATAAGGAGTGGGTATTCACAAAGCCCGATATATAACCCTTACAGCCTAAGAAGTAGACCGTTATCAAGTGTAAAAATTCCTCGTTTTCGGACCACACTTTTCCGTAACTTTTACACAATCGTGTCATGTAAACTGTATAATAAATTACCTGCTGTAATACAACTCATTAGAAAACTTTCTAAGTTTATGAGGGAAGTGAAACGGTGGCTACTTGGTTTCAATCATGAGGGTGTAGAAATTCTGTTGTCTATGTAAGTACTTTGTTATTTATAGTATGGCTTTTTATTTAATATAGTATTTTTTTTTTTTATTTGAAATAGTTATTCTCTGGTCGTTACTTTAACTAGAGATTGTACAAATTATATCTTGTGATTATTATGCGCCCCACAAGCATTTATAATTATATTTAAAGGAAATGACATTTCCACTGCTTTTATAATTAGCATTTAATGTCAATAACTATTTTCTTATTTGAATTTGTTACTTTTTATATTGTACTACTTGGAAAATTGTACGTATTTATAAGAAAATAAAGAATATACAATACATACATACATACATTTCTGACATACGCGTTTCTTGTGCTTCAATCTTCGATGTAATCTGTGTCGACATTTCTGACATACGCGTTTCTTGTGATTCAATCTTGAATGTTATCTGTGTCGACATTTCTGACATATGCGTTTCTTGTGCTTAAATTTTCGATGTTATTCGTGTCTCTTGGGATTCCATCTGTGATGACATTGTCGATGTTTGAGCAGATATTGCAGCCAAAATCATGTTCAAGTCTCTGCTCGTAACTGTCTGCGATGTTTCGTTTTTCTCTTCAATTTTTGTTACTTCCTCGCCATAAAGATGAAAGTCATACTCTTCCACATCAATTCCTTCCGCTTCCATTGCCTCTCGTAGCCGTGCCTGAAGTTCAAGTTTAACGCCGCTTCTTTAGTTGCTGGATCTTCAATTCACTGAACTTTGCCATGTCCTTGTTGTCCTCTGGAATTTATTCAACAATTCCTCTTCTGACACCAATTGTAACGAATTTGCTGCAAATCCTCTTATTTGCAATCCTCTGCTAAGTCCGAATCACTAAACTGTTGAATAAATAACTCCAATATTGAATAATGGAAAAATGGCCTTTATTAAAGTACTTCACAATAACACTTATACTTTGCTACTCGCTGGCTTAATAACCAAACTGATTGATAACTCAAATGGAACTCTACTATTGGCCGCCATATCGCGTGCTTAATCAAACTGATTGATAGCTCAACTCAAACTGAATTACTTCTTACTCGCTTGCGCCACTTTTATAGTTTACGCTGCATACATCTAGGCTCTTCTATTTCCAGAACTTACTAGTTAGTTTCGGCTACAAAATCGCCAGCCACAACTACGTGCACAAATTATTGCCCTCGCTTGTGACAACTCAGATATGATATATGTATGTGTTTGTGCATTGCCGCTCCGCTCCTCGTATACGTACATATGTGTAGACGCAATTATTTATTCGTTTATGTAGATACATAATGATTGAATTATTGATGTGAATGTTTGTAGTTTACAGTCTCTCGAATACACATAGGCGTATAAGTAAATGCATCTGTGTGTGACATCTCTTTCGGCTGCCTTATATATGTGTATACATGATTTAATTATTGACGTAAATACTGCTTGGCATGGCCTTAGCATCGCCTTAGTGATGGTATAGCTTAGTGATGGTATAGCTTAGTGATGCTAATATCCGTGACAATATGTCTGCTATGATAGGTGAGGTCGGTGATCACATTGGTAATCCTTGGAGTTGAGTATATATCGTGTCATTAAATTTAAAATATCTATTTTCCTCAATGCAGATCTTTACTATTTCCATAAACATTTGTCTAGGTATTTTAGCGTACTCTTCTATTATTGTCCATTTTTCTCTTATTACGTCAAGTGCAAGTTGTGTGGGTATGCTGGGGAACAGTGATACAATATCGAAAGAAATAAGTTTTTATCGTCACAAATAAATGTATTGTTTATCTTTTCTTTAAAATCAATGGTATTTTTAACGTTGTAGCTCGAATTTAATGTTAATTTGTTTAAAATATTTGAAATATATGTACAAAGGCCGTAGGATGGTGATGTTATAGTTGAATATATGGGCCTGAGAGGTGTACCTTCTTTATGAATTTTAGGTAGCCCGTAAATCCTCGGTGGTAGTGCCGTTGTTGTAATCATCTTGTTCCTCTCAGGCTTTGAAACAAAACACACTTGACGTATTAAACTCCTTTAATCGACATATGAAATTTACTACAGAACTCGAAGAAGATGTAAAATTACCCTACTTGGACTCACTTGTAATAAGAGAAGGCAATCAAATTAAATCGAAGTGGTATAAGAAACCAATATCATCAGGACGCATCATCAATTTTAACTCCAAACATCCGAGGACGATGATTATCAATACAGCAACGGACTGTATAAGATGAATGCTACAAATATCGGATGACACTTACCACAAAGAAATTATAGAAGAAATTAAATTACTATTAAGAGATAATGATTTTCCAGAGAATATTATAAAAAGTTTAATAAGAAGAACGCGATCAACAAACCGAGATCTTGTATGATTTAATCGGGGATTGCCCGTATTGCTTTTTTTTTTTAAATGTATGAAAACATTTATTTGAAGCAATTTTTTAATTTTATAATTTATTTAATAATTTGGGAAAAATTTAAACAACGCGATATCAGGACGGACTCTAAAACATATTTTCAATAAAACAAAATCAATCTGAGGACGATTACCGAAGGTAATCGAAATATATCGGTTATACAAGAACTTCTTGTGTTTTATTACACCTGACCTCGAGCCAGCTTAACTCACAGATAGATATAGAGTTAGACGAAGATAGAGAGACGGGAATAGTTTGAGCGAGCAGGGAGCTAGATAAATAGTAGGGATGAAAGAGACGGAGAGGGAGAAAGAGACGCAAAGGGACGAGGAATAAAGGGGTAAAGAAAAGGGGTGGTAAGAGGTAAAATATTTTAAAAGTTATGCAGCTAAACCAAAGTTAGGACAGAACAACGTCTGCCGGGTCTGCTAGTTATTTTTATGAAAAATTTTGTTGATAGAGGTTTTTACAGAGCAAAGAAAATATTGGGTTTTTTTGGATTTAGTGTTTATGTTGAACCATGTTTTGAGGATGACGCCTTTTATATATTTTTTTTTATCGAACCACAGGGTTCTCAGGGCAGTTATTATCAAAAATGCTAACAGCGGGAAAACAGATAGATGGACATGGCTCATTCAAAAACTTTTTCGACATTGATAATATAAATATGCGCAGGCTTATGTCTATTTCGACTGCTTTATACTATTAAAAACTAATACTAGTAAACAAAAAAGGCTTGAATCACATTAGAGCTCCAAATGATAACTACCATACTTCTCAAATCTCAACCGTTGTTCCTAAACAGTAGCTCAACTTGAGAATCGTAGCATTTTTTATATGGTGAAGAATGCTGTTTCTCAGGTTGAGAAAACGATAGTTCTCAACTTGTACTCAAATGCAATTCGAACGTGCCGTACTTAAAGAAAAAAATTAAAACAAGCACATATGTATGAATGTATATATTACTTTTTAATTATGACGACATGTATACATAGGCTTAAATTTTGCTTTTGCATAAACTATAGACTCGTTTCTTTCAAATTCGATTCCTTCAACGTTCATTATTCTTACATTCGTACATTTTACCAAAACATAAAATATTTCTTCTTAAAATATGTACATATGTATATGAATTAAAACTTCATTTGTTGTTATATTGGATAACAACCCGAAAACTACGATTTCCTCAAAGCCTGGAGAAATTTTGTTTCTATGTAAATATCTTTCATGGGACATTATTCGATTTTTTTTTCACTATACGTATTAAGTAGTACAAAAATTTATATTAATTGAGGATTTTGCTTCTTAAAAAAATGTATGTGTGTATGTAAATGCTGATAGAGAAATTTTCGAGATGGGAATAAATACCATTTGAGCTATGTTTTAAAGCTGGTATTGATGTCAAATATGACCGAAGAGTCAGAGATCATTTTGCTTATGGAGGGTATTAATTATAAGCCGAATATATACATAGTATGTATATATTTGTTTTCTTTGTTTAATTACATTTAAGTATGTTAAGGCATTATGGAAATTTTAAAATTTTTATTTCAATTCGACCAACCTTCTTTATTTAATTACTTTTGTATGCTATGTGTTGAAGTCACTGTGACATAGACTTATATTTTCTTACTCAATAAAACCGACCTTCCCTAATGTAAGTTTTATATTTCTTAGAATAGATGATGAAATACGTCTTGCTATTATATAACATTATATAATCTGCAGCATGCGTACATATATATGTATATGTATGTGGATGTTGCAGTGACAAGCAAAAGAAACAGAAATCAATCATCTACATGCAATAAAGTGAGAAAGCAGATTGCATATCATAGTAGGCATGGTAGATGTTACATTAGTTACTGCAACTATTTATGTATACATATGTATATATGCTAGCGGCATCAATTTACTTCAGCTGAAATAATTTTTCGGTTATGATGCGCAAGTTAATAAAGTTTTCATTTTGAACGGTGACGGGTCGACAGAAAATAATAAGAAAAATAAAATTTAATTGGAGAATGTACAGTTTCTGTGTCAGCGTTTTTATTTGGTTTAATATAGAAACTTTTGAAGATAATTCTACACTATGATCATTTAATAAAAACATTTTAAATATACAAACTTTCAACAAAATCGCATTTCAATAATTTTGGCACTATTTGCAAACACAATTTAGAAATCTCCTTGAGTTCATTGACCCATTTGTAATCGCAAAAAGTATATAAAACGTATCTATTTTCCATTTTTCATAGACTTCGCTTTTTTAATCCCTCATCACAGAGCGTGTCTTGGTTTGCGCGTAATTCCGTCGTTAATGAATGAAAATCATGGAACGCTTTCTTTTTAAATTCCTTCTAGGATATTGTAACCAGTGATGCACAACAACAATATCGCTTAAGATTTTATACCAGATTTTATCTAAAGATATGTACCTATCAATCTTCCCTCTTTTTCACTTGTAATGGTAGTGTCCTCTGCAATTTTTTCCGAAAATTGTACTAGATATAGGGTGTGTTCGAGCCGCCAAATAATATTGCTAAAGCGCTACTTAATTGATGGAATAACGCTGATACTCAAGCTGATAATGCGCTGCAATAGCGCAGTGAAAAATTTTTTTTTGCGTTTAATTTGCTAATGATCAACGAACATGCGACTTAACCACAGCTGGTCAAACTTATGAACGTGATGCTCTGTCATAAAAAGTAACACTGCTTCATAAACTGCATCTCGAACACCCTAATATATTCCAATACGTCGACGACAACGTTAACCGTTTGTATTCTGGCACTCCATTATTCCAAAACATGTCACAACGATTGGATCATGAAGTTTTATCACACTTAGATCGACTGCTGATACCTACATATATGACACTACTTTATTATCTTAAATTTTTTCTTCCTGGATACAACCGAGCACGTTTGTAAATACTCAGATCTGACAGCCAGCTGATAAAATCCGTTTCCTTAAAATTTTTTTTGCAAAAGCGGGATTAATTTTTAATACTGTGACGAATATGATTGACACTAAGTGATACTCACATCCCTAGTCTGATGCTAAAGGCTCCATTACTGATACTTAGCATAGACTTGACTTGACTTGGCGTAAACTTGGCAACTTAGCCACGATTATACTCCACTTAGCGCATACAATCTGGCATCATAATCAATAAATTTCAATTTGTATTACAAAATGTCAAAATGAAATGGAAACAAACAAATGACATCTCAAAATATAAACTTCACTTAGAACTTACATAGAAAATCAAAATTTAAACAGACTTCTAAAGGCCCCATTACTGATACTTAGCATATACTTGACTTGGCTTGAGAGCTGTCACTTACAGTTCTGTTAAATGAACATTGCATGTTACTGATTACTCAAAACTTTGCAACACTTAGCTTGACTTAGAAGTCTGTTGAATTTTGATTCTCTATGTAAGTTCTAAGCGACGTTTACATTTTGAGATGCCATTTGTTTGTTTCCATTTCATTTTGACATTTTGTTATACAAATTGACATTTATTGATTATGATGCCAGATTGTATGCGCTAAGTGGAGTATAATCAAGGCTATGTTGCCAAGTTTACGCCAAGTCTAGTCAAGTCTATGCTGAGTATCAGTAATGGGGCCTTAAGTCAAGTAAAGTGTTGCTAAGTTTTGAGTAATCAGTACCATGCAATGTTCATTTAACAGAACTGTAAGTGAAAGTTTTCAAGTCAAGTCAAGTCTATGCTAAGTATCAGTAATGGAGCCTTAAGTAAATAAAGTCACAACAACAATAAAGCAGGCAGTCACTTGTATCTACAATGTAGATTCTACATAAACGAATCAATAATTATGTCTACACATATGTACGTATACGCAGCTGAGAAGCAACGCACAAACACATGCATATATCTTATCTGAGGTGCTCACAAGAGAGGGCAATAATTTGTGCAAGTATTATGAGAAGCAATAAACATAGTTGTGGCTGGTGATTTTGTAGCTGATAACTAACTAGTAAGTTCTGGAATGGAAAAGCCTAGAAGTAAGCCAGCCAGTTGCAAAGTATAAGTGTTATTGTGAAGTACTTTAATAAAGGCCATTTTTCCATTATTCAATATTGGAGTTATTTATTCAACAGTTTAGTGATTCGAACTTATCAAAAGGGCAAATAAGAGGATTTGCAGTAAATTCGTTATAATTGGTGTCAGAAGAGGAATTGTTGAAAAAATTCCGAAGATTGGGAATACAACTTGGACATGGCAAAGTTGAGTGAATTGAGGATCCAGCAACTGAAAAGGAGTTGGAGAACCGTGGATTGAATACAACCGGCAATAAGATCGAACATGAATCACTGCTACGAGAGGTAATGGAGCCGCAAGGAATTGATGTGGACGAGTATGTCTTTTATTCTAATGGGACGAGACAACAACAAAAATTGAAGAGAAAAACGGAAGTCCGAGTCCAGTCGCAAGAGGCGATAATAATGCGATATTGGCTTTGTTATCACAGATATCGGCAAAAATGGAAACCCAGGAAACACGCATAACAGAAATGTCATTACAAATATCCACAAATATGGCATCCCAACTGGAATCACAAGAGACACGGATAACATCCAAGATGGAAACACAGCTCGAAGAACAGAAGACATATACGGCATCCCAACTGGAATCACAGGGGCACGTATTTCAGAAATGACGTCGCAATTGTCATCTCAACTGGAAGACCAAAAGACATATATGGCATCTCAATTGGAAGCGCAAGAGGCACGTATATCTGAAATGTCGGAAGAAATTTTGGAACAGGTATCATCAAAACTGGAAGCGCCGGATACAAAAATGGCTCAATTTCGGGCAGAAGTAGATGATTTAAAAGGTCATATGGAGCAGTTAAAACCAAATCGCCCAGCTGTTTCAGCAAGCAATCCAAAGGTAAAAACACCATCCTTTGACGGTTCTGTTCCTTTCCAGGTGTTTAAGATTAAGTTTGAGAAGATCGCAGCAGTGAACAACTGCGATGTGCTGAAGATAAAGTTGCTGCACTATTCGTGGCATTGAAAGGATCTGCTGCTGAAATCCTACAGACTATTCCCGAGGGAAAGCGGAACAACTACGAAACATTGATGAGCGCTCTAGAGAGGCGATACGGAAGCAAACACAGGAAGCAGATACACCAAATAGAGTTGCAAAACCGCTACCAAAAAGCTAATGAGACTTTGCAGGTGTTTGCGTGAGATGTCGAAAGGCTTGCACATTTGGCGAATGCCGACGCACCCGTGGAATACACCGAAAGGGTAAAAATTGAGAGCTTTATAAATGGCATACGGAACGTCGAAACGAAGCGAGCCACATACGCAAATCCAAAGCCAACATTTGCAGAAACGGTATCACATGCATTGACTTAGGAAACTGCCTCACTATTGAGTAAACCAGCATTCAAAGCACGATGTGTGGAAGTAGAAAGGCCACAGTGGGTAGACGCAATATTGGAGGTGCTGGAAGGATCGCAAAAGCGGAGTGGAAGGGTTATCAAATGCTTCAAATGCGGGAAGCTCGGTCACATTGCACGTCATTGCGATCTTGGTCCTAATAGTTCCAACAATTTGGGTAGCCGTAAACGCAAAGCTGGAGGAGATGAGCAAGAGCGTGTCAGATGTAAAGAACGAAAACTTGCCCCAGCTATTGAATGCCCTGTGATATCTGTGTCGCAAATTGGAAGAAAATCGTGCAATCTTGCCGTCAAGGGAAAGCTGGATGGCAAGGATTGTGTACTGACTGTAGATACGGGCGCATCTCATTCCTTAATCCGATCTGACATGGACAACAGGAGAGTAAAACCGATACCTGGAGCAAGGTTGCGTACGGTCACAGGCGAGTATAACCAAGTCCAAGGAGAAGTGGTATGTGAGGTATTTATTGGAAAGGTCATGGTTTTACAAAAATTCATTGTGGCGGAGATCGTTGATGAAGTCATATTGGGAGTGGACTTCTTGGTTGACCAGGACATCAAGATCGATATGCAGAGAAGGGTGATGCGTTATAAGAACCAGGATATACCACTTAACTTCAGTTTGCAGAAAGAGTTCAGTAGTAATCGAGTACTGATGGAAAAGACTCGACAAAGACCACGAAAGTCAAAGGCAAAGGTTGATAGATCGAATGGGCCAAATAAAGCAAAATCAAAAGTACCTGCGAGAGAAACACTGGCATTGACAAAACCTAATGGACGCACAAAACCGAAGCAACGAATTTCCCAGAAAGAATGCGAGTGTAGTTTCAAGCCAGAGCGCACTACTGTTGTGAAACGTGGGAACGATACTGATTATGCGAAGCCAATTCGTCAAGCGCAAGCTCTACGAAGAAGTTCATTGGCCCAGCAAGAGAGTGCGAGGGAACGATCCAGGATAATGAGTAGTAAGATGAAACAGGTACGACAACGAAAATAATTCGGAAGGTTTCCGAGGGGGAGATTTTGTACTGCTATACAACCCTCACCGGTGGAAAGGTGTTCCATCCAAGTTCCGGTGCAGTTGGGAAGGCCCGTTCAAAGTTGTGAAGAAGATCAGTAATACCATCTACCGCATACAAACCACTGGGAAACCACGTAGTAGAAGAGTGGTACATTTGGAGATGCTAGCGGCGTTTAGATCGGGAGATTTGTCTGATCGGGACGATCAGACTTAGGTGGAGGGCAGTGTGACGAATATGAGTGACACTAAGTGATACCCACATCCCTAGTCTGATGCTAAGTAAATAAAGTCACAACAACAATAAAGCAGACAGTCACTTGTATCTACGTAAACGAATCAATCATTATGTCTACTCATATGTACGTATACGCAGCTGAGAAGCAATGCACAAACACATACATATATCTTATCTAGGGTGCTCACAAGAGAGGGTAATAATTTGTGCAAGTATTATGAGAAGCAATAAACATAGTTGTGGCTGGTGATTTTGTAGCTGATAACTAACTAGTAAGTTCTGGAATGGAAAAGCTTAGAAGTATGCAACGAGGAAATCAGACAGTATAAAAAGGCGACAGTAGCGGCGCGAGAGTTTAGTTTCATTTAAGCTATCAGTCAGTTTGGTTATTATGCCAGCTAGTTGCAAAGTATAAGTGTTATTGTGAAGTCCTTTAATAAAGGCCATTTTTCCATTATTCAGTATTGGAGTTATTTATTCAACAGTTTAGTGATTCGAACTTAGCAAAAGGGCAAATAAGAGGATTTGCAGTAAATTTGTTACAATACATTCCCATAGCTTTTTTACCATCGCTTTCGTATTGATGAATTGTGAGAGGATTCGAGGAGTTGATAAGGGTAATAAACAGCTTTATAGTCTACAGCTTCCGCAACCCAATTGTCAACCACCTACCCGAGGGGAATCCTATTACAAATATGAATGTATCATACAAATATTAAGCAGGTGAGGCTCTGGAGACCACAAGTTCCTTATGGAATTGGGGGTTGGGTGGTGGGATTGTCTAGAAGGTTAAATGTCGTCATATTCAATCGTTCCGGGTTGATCGAGCTGTACCTTAATGGTGTTTGTCATTAGAACGGACTGGATC
This sequence comes from Eurosta solidaginis, assembly GCF_040869045.1. Lineage (NCBI taxonomy): Eukaryota > Metazoa > Arthropoda > Insecta > Diptera > Tephritidae > Eurosta > Eurosta solidaginis. Next base: position 78,439,827 of record NC_090321.1, on the reverse strand, counting down.
TATGTTCGGAAAAGGACCATCAACATCAATAACACGCCCCAAAACCTTCAGGGAGTGTCTTTATCGCTACAACAACAATAATAACATAGGCTTGTAAGATCTGGGTTTGTTATAATCGCAATTGATGGTGTTTTATTTAAAAATGAAAGCTATCTTTTATAAATTTAAAACTTAGAAATTTTCTAAAAGGGTGAAGACTTTTTTCCTTTGTTCGGGACCAAGCCTAAAATCAATATCTATGTGAAATAAGTGAACCAAGGGCGCGCAGAATTATGTTTTCGTGTTATTTGCATTGTTTCTATTGTGATGAGAATTTGATTAAAAATAAAATTTTAAAAGTAAACAATAAAGGCCGGAACACATCGCCCCCTAGGCAAAAATCGAAAATTTTATGTGTTCCGGCCTTAACATGTCAAAATCATTTATTTTAGGGGAATATTTGTTTCGCTTTCTCCTGTGCGAAATTGTTCTTGTAATTTGATGTTCCGATAAAGTTTCGTCAGTTTTTCATGCTTGGAACCCAGACAAAATAAAGTAGTGTCATATCATCACACAAAAAATAGAGAAAGGTCCACTTACGGCTCTATCCTGAGCGTAACCGGTAACGTTGCCAGAGGCAAGCTTTGCAATTGGGGATAAGATTAAAAATGTGAAAGAAATAGTTTACAAAAAAGTTCTTATATCGTCGCCCGCTTGCCAGAAGCGTGAATGTGCCAAAATGAAAATGTTGGGGAAATGGAGTCTCAAAGTTTATTGCTCCCTTAAAATTAGAAGTATTAGTTTTTAATGTAAAAATGTATCAATAAATTATACTCCCAATATGCTCTTTCAACTGAGATAACTGTTTTGCTCGCATTGCTTTTATTCTCCGAGATTTAGCACATTAATTTTTCTGGCACAACAAAAGTTTTAAAAACTGATCTAATTTTTTGTTAACACAGCTATACAAAAAAATTCAAAGTAGTCGGATCACGTAATGCGGCTCATGTTTTCTGTGCCTTTTTATGCGCTGAGTCCGAATACGCTATAAGAATTGGCCCAACTGGTCATGGTATGGCCTTAACTTCAAAAGACGTAAAAAAATTCCGTCAGGCCAATTCCTTTGGCGGATTCGGGTTCAGAGCATTACAATACATGAGAAAACATCCGTGGCTGTGACTCATAGAATGTATGTAAATTAAAAAAGTTACACATTAAATTAAATTTCATATACACTAATGTGTTTTTATCTAAGATATTATTGCAAACTTAGAACTAGTACTCATTTTCGGAATCAGAGGCCCTATTCAGTAACTATGAGTTTTGAGATGTACATTTTTCTTTCATACAAATTATATGAAGAAAAAGTGTACATTTTAAAACTCACAGTTACTGAATAGGGCCCCAGAATCTTCTGAAATGTTAGGTTCGGGTAAAGCGTCACGAATCTCACTGTTGCCATTTGGATTTTTATAAAAAGAATGATATTCTTTGTATAACCAGTTTTTCGCACATTTTTATCAAGTCTTTTAGTTTTGCCTGGGCGATAGGCAACGGCTTAGAATAAACCGGTTTGCCTTCATTTAAACAACGACGACCTTTTTTCGGATACCGTTGTTATAGCACAGTAATTATCAGCAAAGTAGTGCTGAAATAATTAAATATTTAAAATAATTAAAATTAGTAGTAAATATGAGTACGAATGTGTGATATTCTACCTTTTTTTCAAAAATTGTTGAGCCATATCAACGAATATGTCATACAAACATTTTTCTGGCCCAACTTTATGTCATTGAATTATACATTAAAAAAAACGGCATTGCAAATTATTGGGGTTTCCATGTAAGGTAGGAAGCAGTAGATTTAAGTAGAACCTAAAGAATCTAAAGGGTAATCCAACGAAGCTTCTAACACGAAATCGGAAAATTTGCACATTCATGCTTTTGGCTAGCGAGCGACGATATTATATCTAAATACTTCTAAACGAGTATACAGGCAATATGTATGATATTTGCTATTCACAAAAATATTTACAAAATGCCTACAATATTGACTGAACACTTGCAAACTTGCAAGAGCTTGCGTAAAATATGTATCGTTACCGTTAGGGTAGCTGGTAACTTATTGTTACCGTTACGTGTTTAATAAGTTTATTTATGAATAAAACATAACACAATTGTATACATACAAGTTTATAACTAGCCGGACAAATACAATAAGAGCCGTCACTCGTTATTTTGTGGCGAGTATCTCGCTGGAAATTGAAAAAATTGATGCCGAATGTTTTCTGAGAGGGACATTTTTAATTGTCTTGCATTTATCCATGCCGTGTAGGCCCCTTGTGCAACTGTGATTTTTGGAAAGAGAATTAAATAAATTAAATAAACACAGTCGAAAAATAAACACAAATACCCCACGAAAATGTATAGAAGACATTTATAAACATCTCGCCCAAAAAAAAGTAGCGACTACCTCTCAGTATACATCGAGTAAATTCCAAAAAAAATAACGAGTGACGGCTCTCTTGGCCGGACCCGTGCGCATCTTGCGCAACAAAATACAAAAGTCTCATAACCATTAGGGGGACTCATGAAAGCATATAAACCTATAAGGTGTAAAATTATATCCATTTACACACGCTGTTATATGAACGCACCTAGTAATACTCTTGATAAACTTGATTGTTTATCAGCTGTATTATTGCCAAAGAAAAATTTTTTGATTGTTATACTAATTAAAAAATGCCAAGATTAATTGAAAAATCAAAACTAAAACGCCTTTACTTGTTGATGTTGGAGATTTCTGATGAAAATGCCTGCTGTAATGTCTGCAAGGTTGCATTCCTTTGAGTTTACCGCGTTTACACAACCAAATGTGTGCGTAAATTTATACAAATTGTGTAAATGATTTTTCATACAAAATTTGACAGCTCGTTTACGCACTAGATAAATTTATACGTTTACACACTTTATAAGGCATTTATACGGTTACATGAGTCCCCCTATTGTAAATTTTACCAAGTAGCGCAACTAACAGCTGATCGGTGGAATTCGCACATTCACACGCACAGTTTTCGACTCAATTTCAAAAAAAAACTTTAGATTATTTAGCTTAAATTTTAAAGTGAGATAAACCTTACCAATTGATGTATAAATAGAATATATAAGGCGCATTTGTTGTTATTAAATGAAGCTTTTTATTTATATTAAAGTTTTTAACATTTTTTTTCAACTTTAATTTAACAATTTCGTGCGTTTTTAAAGCATTTTTATATAGCATGTGCATATACGTTTTGACCATGGTTCAATTATGTACAGGTTGGCTCATCTCATCAGCTGATTTTATTTATGTCTTTGCATGGTCGAAGGGATTGTCAAAAGGAGATGGCAAACTCAAAATGAAACCAACACATTGGCAACATTTTACTTACACATACAAAAACTGCTAAGTTTTATGTTTCCATTCCATACCATTCGCACCAACACCAATACACAGATTTTGACAATTTGAACAGGCATATTTTGTTGCTTTACAGATGAGCCAACCTGTATATAGTTGAACCATGGTTTTGACATTATATTTCATACTCGTTCGTGTTTGCCATTCTCATTGTTTCTAAATTCGTAAACAAGGACTGCAGTTATTCGGTGTGATTTTTCGAAAAAATTTACGGCGTTATTATGTATAACGCAAAGCGACGCAAGGAGTCACTTTCACCCAAGTGAAACCAAATTCCTATCATATGAGAGCATTCATTCACTTCAGTGACTCTCGGTGAATATCGGTGACTGCAGGTGATTGTATTACGTTTTTTCGTATTATATAGCGACGCAGTGTCACGAACACTCATTTTTGCTTTCAAAACATTCACTTGCTTCTGGGTCGCGTTTGCTTCATTCACTTCGCTTTTTTATGGTCGTTTTTTATCATTTTTGAGTAAAAACTGAAGAATCTTAACATTTCGTGAGAAAAATTATTCAAATATTCCATAGACAGCCGATAAAGGTTATATGCAGAGCTGGATGCATATTTCGTCAAATTTTACAGGAATAAAAAAACCTATAAAAATTATAACCAGGGACCCAAACTGGTATTCCTTTTATAATAAAAGTCCTTCAAAAAAATGTATTGGTGGTATGGCCTAGAAGGTTCAATGTGGTCATATTAAATCATTCCCGAGATGGTCGAGCTTGTACCTTAATGGTGCTTGTTACCGGAACATACCGGATATATATCCGGTAAAGGACCATCAACATCAATAACACTCCCCGAAACCTTCACAACAACAATGAAATGAAATGCTAACCAAACTGTTCCTGTTGAATACCCAGAAACCTGGGCATCCCAACAGACATCTGATTGATAAGGCTCCACCGCCCAGGGGCTTAAGGGGTAATCTCCGTAAACGTTATGAGGAAATACGGCACCTGATAACACACCCGTATGAAGCAAAAAAGCACAAACAAATCTTCAGTGATATCCACAAATAAGCGTCGGAGCTCTAAGCCAGGAACTGCCCGACAAATCCGGTACTCAAAGAAAAATTCCCAGAACTAGCAGAGGAGGAACTCACTTTTCCTAGGGAAATGCGCGTCACTCTAGCTAAACTTCGATCTGGGTACTGTAACAGGTTAAACTACCTATCCAGAATCAACCCCGACATACAACTTGAAAGAACATTGAAGGAATTTTACAATAAAATTCGAACGAAAAATATTGAACAAAAATTAGAAATTTGGTAATACTCTAGAACAGGGGTCGACTACTAATACGCGTCAAAAAATATCGTGAGAGGTGTCAAACGAAAATAAAAATATTAACTCGTTCAAAATTTATTAACGAAAAACCGAAAAATTACCACGGGTCCCTCCAAAACCGGGGGTGGCATCCATAGTATTTTTGCGCAAAACACATTTCTGCGTTGGCGGTCTTCGGCCGCGCTTATAAAAATTACTCTGGCCGATCCACCAATGGGATGGGATCAAAATTAAATGCGTGCAAAATTCCTTTTTACACAAAATTTTTTTCAGTACACAACATTACAACAACCACATAAAATGCCAAATTCAACTGCAAATATCTACGGACAGAGATACAATTTTTATTTTCCGCCTTCGGATTATTGTTATCAAGGTCAGTACGCGTCTTTTGACACCTCTCTCTATATTTTTGGACGCGTATTAGCAGTCGACCCCTGTTCTGAACTTTTACCAGAAATTTTGTTTGCCGCGAAAAATTTTAGCTTTTATATTATGAGAAAGAACAGGTCAACATTATAAACAGTGTAGCGTTAACAACTGCAATGAGGCTGTGTCTAGGGAAGCTTGAGCGCAGCTCATACGGCCATAGTGGTATGAACTTCAAGGCGCATGGTACCAAAATTGCAGCTGTAGTGCAAGGCCGCGACAAAATCCTCAAATCGATTGCCGGCAGTACTTAGGAAAAAGATAAAGAAACATACAAAATTCATCTGCAATTGAAAAGTAAAGAAACCTGCTTTTAAAAACATTAACAATCAATCAATATTGCAATTTACATTGTTTTCTTTTTTTGCAATTGTCAGGTGTTTCGCTGCAATATTGCCAGCTCGTTGAAACGATGTTATTCCGAAAAAATTGCACTGCAAAATTTTCCGAAATAACAAAAGTAATAAGTGACTATACTGGCTAAGTATTGGGTTTGACAGTCTTAGTGAATACGTAGTGACTACGTAAGAGGACAAACGCGAATACGTAAGAAGTTATAAAATACGAATTCTGGGTGAATGTGAGTGAATGCGACGCAAACATTCACGGTGACATACAAAATACGGGCCTTATTATTTTTGTGAAAATTTACACTTAGGCCCGTATTATGTATGTCACCGTGAATGTTTGCGTCGCATTCACTCACATTCACATTCACCCAGAACTCGTATTTTATAACTTCTTACGTATTCGCGTTTGTCCTTTTATGTAGTCACTAGGTATTCACTGAGACTATCAAACCCAATACATAGCCAGTATAGCCACTTATTACTTTTGTTATTTCGGAAAACTTCGCAGTGCAATTTTTTCGGAATAACCTCGTTTCAACGAGCTGGCAATATTGCAGCGAAACACCTGACAATTTAAAAAAAAAGAAAACAGTGTAAATTGCAATATTGATTGTCTGATTGTTAATGTTTTTAAAACCAGTTGCTTGTTTAATTTCAATTGCGGTTGAATTTTGTATGTTTCTTTATCTTTTTCCCAAGTACTGCCGGCAATAGATTTGAGGATTTTGTTGCGGCCTTGCACTACAGCTGCAATTTTGGTACCATGCGCCTTGAAGTTCATACCACTATGGCCGTATGGGCTGCGCTCAAGATTCCGTAGGCACAGCCTCGTTGCAGTTGTTAACGCTACACTGTTTGTAACGTTGACCTGTTCTTTCTCATAATCAAATAGTCATAATATAAAAGCTGACATTTTATACGACAAACAAAATGTCTGGTAAAGGTCCAGAACAGGGGTCGACTGCTAATACGCGTCCAAAAATATAGAGAGAGGTGTCAAAAGACGCATATTGACCTCGACAACAACAATCCGTAGGTTCGTAGATATTTGCAGTTGAAGTTGGCAATTTTATGTGGTTGTTGTAATGGTCTGCACTGAAAAAAATTTTGTGTAAAAAGGGATTTTGGACGCATTTAATTTTTATCCCACCCCATTGGTGGATCGGCCAGAGTAATTTTTGATAAGCTCGGTCAAAGACCGCCAACGCAGAAATGTGTTCTGCGCAAAAATACTACGGATGCCACCCCCGGTTTCGGAGGGACCCGGGGTCATTTTTCGGTTTTTCGTTAATAAACTTTGAACGAGTAAATATATAAATTCGTTTGACACCTCTCACGATATTTTTGGACGCGTATTAGCAGTCGACCCCTGTTCTGGACTTTTACCAGAAATTTTGTTTGTCGTAAAAAATTTCAATTTTATATTATGAGAAAGAACAGGTCAACGTTACAAACAGTGTAGTCGACCTCTGTTCTAGAGTATTACCAAATTTCAAAATTTTTTTTTCAATATTTTGTGTTCGAATTTTATTTTAAATTTCCTTCAGTGTTCTTTCAAGTTGTATGTCGGGGTTGATTCTGGATAAGTAATTTAACCTGTTACAGTACCCAGATGGAAGTTTAGCTAAAGTGACGCGCATTTCCCTAGGGAGAGTGAGTTCTTCCTCTGCGAGTTCTGGGAATTTTTCTTTGAGTACCGGATTTGTCGGGCAATTCCTGGCATAGAGGTCCGACGCTTGTTTGTGGATATCACTGAGGATCTGTTTGTGCTTTTTGCTTCATACGAGTCTGTTCTCAGGTGCCGTATTTCCTCATAATGTTTACGGAGATTACCGCTTAAGCTCCTGGGCGGTATAGCCTCATCAATCAGATCTCTGTTGGGATGCCCAGATTTCTGGGTATTCAACAGAAACTGTTTGGTTAGCATTTCATTTCATTGTTGTTGTTGTAGCGATAAATCGTTATCGATTTTGATGGTCCCTCACCGGATGTTCCGGTAACAAGCACCATTAAGGTACAAGCTCGACCATCTCGGGAACGATTTAATATGAACGCATTGAACCTTCTAGGCCATACCGCCAATACATTTTTCTGAAGGACTTTTATTACAAAACAAATAACAGTTTGGGTCCCTGGCTGTAATTTTTATAGGTTTCGCTTTTTTATTCCTGTAAAATTTGACGAAATATGCATCCACATTTAACGAAGTTCTAAATATAACCTTTATGGGCTGTCTATGGAATATTTCAATAATTTTTCTCACGAAATGTTAAGATTCTTCAGTTTTTACTCAAAAATTATAAAAAAAACGACAATAAAAAAGCGAAGTGAATGAAGCAAACGCGACCCAGAAGCAAGTGAATATTTTGACAGCAAAAATGAGTGTTCGTGACACTTTGCGGCGCTATGTAATACGAAAAAACGTAATACAATCACCTACAGTCACCTATAGTCACTGAGAGTCACCGAAGTGAATGAATGCTCTTATATGATACGAATTTGGTTTCACTTAGGTGAAAGTGACTCTTCGCGTCGTTTACTATATAGTTTGGCAGCTTAAGTAGAGGTTATGTTGCGAATAGAGTGGAAGGCAGTGGACTAGGCAGTCGAATGTCATGTAATGAAGGAATGGGGTTCAGAGATTTTTCAAAGTTAAAAAAAATGATAAAAGCTTTAATATAAATAAAACTATTGTTTTAATAACAACAAAAACGCCATATATATTCTGTATACATAAATTTGTAAGGATTATCCCACTTTAAAATTTGAATTAAATAATCTAAAGTTTTGTTTTGAAACTGAGTCGTGAACTGTGCGTGTGAATGTCCGAATTTTCACCGATCAGCTGTTAGTTGCGCTACTTGGTAAAATTTACAATGATAATAACGCCGTTAATCTGTGGTATTGTGGTGGTCAAAAAGGTGTTATGCAAAAATACTTTGGCTTACAACGCGGCAATGTATTTCGTAATGTCGAAGTACTTATATGTGTATTTATTTGATGTGGAAGCTTGCATTTGAGAACGCGGTTGCCACCTCAGTCCATTTGGACAAAAAATGTCCCTTTTCAACCCCATATGGTCAGCTGGTCCCTTTTTCTCAATTTTGTTTCTTTCGGCACGGATTTGGTACTTTTATTTCTTTTTCACTGAAACAAAAATTCAAAATACTGCTAATAAAATTTTCGGCAAATCTATTACACACACATAATTTTCAATTTACTACCCATTATGTACATGTAGCTTAAGTTATTAGAAGTTAAGCCACACTATTGTAAATATTGTAAAACTATCGATATGAAAATAGAGGCCAACCTTGAAAATAAATATGGTGGCCGGCACTTCCGGTAAATCTAAAGACTAGAAAAGTCGTGTTTCAATTTAATCATTAAACATCGTATAAAATAATTGAAATACCTAACCAATTTACACTTCAATGGGATTCTTACCACGGAGATTGCTCTATCTACAAAATGTAGCAGAACAATGACATTTCACCCGGTAAATAATTTAGGCAAGGCATTAAAAAGGGAAGTGTTGAATGTTCGGGCAAACACATTGTCATTAATTTTTGATGAAACAACGGACTTATCAGAAAAAATACTTGTTTTAGTGGTTAGATATTTCGATCGGTATTCAGTTATTACACAGTTGAAACTTTTAAGACGCTTGATTTTTAGTCTGAGTTCCAACTCACACATACTGAATCTAGGCTCTGTTATGAAGTTTAAACTGTTAGGGAAAAAGTAAACATCTATAAAAATAGCATTAACACCACTGCTTAGTTTTATTTACGATTTACTGAGTTTGCCACAACGCAAATTTTTTAACCGTTCTTTAATAAAACCTAACTGCGCTATGCACTTTATTCCATTCCAACCAAGCAAAACTAGGTTCACAACGTTTGGTTGGTGAAAGACATAGACTAATCCTAGAAAGGTGAACATATAATACCTAAAGGTGCACTTTATTTTTGTTTGTGCAGTTTGAATTAAAACCAAGTTTCTACTTTATTAAAATTTTATATATTAAACCATTTAAACATCCCAATTGTTTGTATACCAATAAAAAACCTAAAATTTGGTCCTTTTTTGAGATCTGGTCTTTTTGTCGATGTATTTTGGTCCTAAATGAAAGCACGGTGTGGCAGCCGTGTTTGAGAACGCATGTGACAAGGTTGCATTTTCAGAACTAATTTTTTTTTAAATAATGAAATAGTAGTATGGAAGCGACGGCTATAGTAGTAGAAATGTATGTGAATATTAACACAGTTTAAAAAACAAAGCATTTTTCTTTGAAAATAATCTAAGGGAAGATGCACACGAGGCGTATCTTTATAGACGCATATTAGGTACAGCATAAGAAATCTTGAGGCGTAGAAAATCGTAACTGCATTCAATATTTTGTACGCGTCTACGAAGCTATGTCTCGTGTGTATCTTGCCTAGGTTTAGCTTCGTACGAGATCCAATATTTTTAATTAATAACGATAAATAACACGTGAAGCAAGGTGACTTCTGAGTCGTTTTGGCACTTGCGTTGCGTCTACATCTGACTTTGAACACAAGCGCTTTAATTGCTTCAATCTATAAGTAACGCACCGCCAACGTCAGAGCAAAACACAAATAATTCAAAACTTAGGGTTCTTCTTGAAGTTTTCTGGATTTCTGGAAAAATATAAGAATTTCTATCGCTGTTCAACTAAATAAAAAACATAATTTTGTATTCATGTCGATTTCGTGATCGATCAGGAGAGACGGTGGAACATATCATCCTGGAATGCGACGCAATCTGATGAGGGCACAATAGATCAACGGTCGCAGTGCAATCCCCAATAAATTTTCTTCATGTTATAAAAATAGTTGTTTAATTTTTCCTCATGTGACAGGGGAACTTTTAACGTCCGTTATTTTAAAGTAACCCTTATTTGACGAATCACTGAACGATTTCTTTCAAATAAAGTGTTTGTTAGCGTTCACCGAGGATGGTGAAAACGGCTCTGGAATTGTTATCTTATATAGCCAAAGAAAGTTATGGATAAGCAAAATTTAGTCAGCACAAAACGAATGGTAAAAGAAAATTTAAAATATAATGCCATATATGTAATACTCCTATATTGACAATAGAAAATGCTCGCAATGTGTTTTGAATTCGAAATAGAAACAAGACAGCCTATAAAATTTTTGTGAATGTAGCAGCACAAGTGTGACAAGAAAAATTTTAAATTTAGGTACATTCGATTATTGAATACAAAAACAAAAACGTTTAAACAGCAAAATTAGTTTGACATGTCAGATTTGTCAATATTATTTTAGTCCTGCTACTTTTAACACATTTATAATATTTAAGAAGAACATTTAAGAAGTAAGAAACATGATTAATGCTTACATTAATACGTGTTTCATTTATTTTCATTGAGGAATAAGTTCGTAAAAACAAAAAGCACGTTTTTATAAAGTGCATGTGAAGCTCCATAGATAAAATGAGTAATAGAAGGAACACTGGTTTATATATTGCATTTTTAAAATGAAAATCTCGTGCTAAAAAAGTAATAGAATAAACATTGGTTTGTATATTACATTTTTAAAATGCAAATCTCCTGCTAAAAAAGGAGCAACACCTAACTACATTTTTTCATTTTCGTAGTTAATACACTCCCTTTTGTGATTCAGGATTTCGGGCAAATTTTAGCTGCCAAACTATATAGTAAACAATGCTCATAACAAATATCATCAGAAACCAGTGTTGTATCAATCAATCATCTTTAAAAAAAAACTTACATGCATTATGAATGATAACTAAGTGTGATATCTTATCTGTCAACTGCCTGGCAGGCTGTTCAATGTGGCTACTTCCATGGCGGAACGATACAAGGTGGCAGCATGGAACAACTGATTATAAACCTTTTTTATTTGATTTGATATATCAACTTCCGGCGCAGTACGATTTTGACATTTTTCCATCGAATTTACAAAAACAAAGTACATGGGATTTTTTTTTATGTTTGTAGGTATGTCACCATGTTGCCACCTTGTATCGTTCCGCTATGGCTACTTCTTAGCGTTTTGACAGGATGTTCAATATGGCGGCGCATATCTTCAGCGGGTGATAGAAAGAGATGCAGAATGAGATAGCGATAGTCAATTACAAATCAGGTGATCCAATCATTTTGGAATTTTGACGTCTATGCAGAAGATATCACACTTAGTTATCATTCACAATGCTTACATGCGCTTGCGGTGCCATCTGGCAATTGTTAGCAACTGTCGGTAATGCAGTGTAAGTTCTAATCATATATTCACAATAGTGCCATAGTACAAATAAATTTCTTTGTGTGCTTTTAATAAAATATAGCTAAGCAAAAGCACTACGACCAATAATGGCCAAAGCTCGCTAATAGCAAGAATCTCCATCTTTACAACCCAAGCTTTATTTATAGATTTGGATTCCAATTAAGAGTGAAAAAGGGACCTGTACATAAAAACAGCAATTAGAAATAATATATAAGATAATTTAAATCACACTTTCATTTTAGTTCAATTGCGCAACTATCTTTTTGCAAAGTTAACGGTTATGCTCAGAATTAGGCCGTTAATGTGACGTTACCCACCTGACTTTTGCGGGGACAATGAATACGAGCCAAATATTTATATAGTTAATTTAATTAAAAAAGACTAACATTAGATTGGTTCATTTGAAATTACGTAATTATGCCCCCATCGCAAAAGGTTCACGTCGCTAGTGTGCGGTCGCTACGTGGAAATATTTTATAATTTGAATACGAAGATGACAGGAAGTACTAATTCAATTATATATGAGCTGTACGTAATTTGCTATAAGGTTGTTACAGAGGCCAGTGAACTTGGTCATGAAAACCAAACATTATGGAGAACGATGCTAATCGGGATTGACATTTTTTTCAAACACCCTTCTGACAGCTCAAAACATATATTAATGTGTCCTTATTGCGAAATATTTTTATTGATGATGGCCTTATGTTTCAATCGGTATATCCCTTCTAAAGGATGTCATAGAATAGCTAATTAAATTGTGCAATTTGAACTTGATCATCATTAAAAAATTACACTGGTCAACAGTGATTTTGGTGCAGCCAAATTTGGTAGTACTCGGTACCATGATAAAAACTGTATACTTACTTTTTTAATGCTACGTACAGTTTTCTAGATAGGGTCAAGAACCCCTTTTTAAAAAGTTAAGGCATGTATGGCCCCATAACTTTGTTTCTGTTTATTCTATCTACACAGTTTTGTTGAAAAGAGTACATTTCGCCGCTTCTATCAGTATACAAGTTGTTAATATATCTTCAAGAACATCAGAGAAATTGCAAAAATAATGTGAAAATTCAATTTTTTGTTAAATTTTTTCATTTTTAATCACGGTTTCTCGAATAATTTGTCAACCAGTGCATATGTAAATTATTTTGAAACAATCTCCTATTAATTCTGTTTTCAAAGACATATAACTTTTTTATATCCGCGTAGATCTTCCTAATATATTCAATTTTAGTAAATTTTTACTAATTTTTTGTTGTTATATCGGCCTACTGATTTGTAAGATCGCGGGTTCGAATCGAGCTCAAGGCCTAACAATAATTTTTTATCATTATTATCGTTATGATAATTTTTTTCTTAATTGAAAAAATTTTTAAATTAGAATAGAAGAAAGAAAAAATTTAGACAACTGCCAAAGCTCGTTGTATAGATCCATTTCGGGAACTGCTAAATTCCTTCATCGCAACGTTTAGGCGCCGCTGCTATAACCATTCAGCCATCACAGCGGTTTTTTGTTTGTCTTCATTAATCCTACTTCTATTCTGGTTCGTGCCAATTGATATTCACAAGACTGCGACATCTGTTGCAGAATGGATGTGAAAATTGGACTTGTTTGATGGCAATGCTGCCATAGTGTCATATTTTATTGACACTTTTTTCCCCGTGCTCTGGGATGTATTAACAATTTTTGTTGTTATATCGGCCTACTGATTTGTAAGATCGCGGGTTCCAATCGAGCTCAAGGCCTAACAATAATTTTTTACCATTATTATTGTTACGATAAATTTTTTCCTTATTGAAATATAGCAGCGTCGCCTAAACGTTGCCGATGAAGGAATTTAGCAGTTCCCGAAATAGATTTATACAACGAGCTTTGGCAGTTGTCTAAATTTTTTCTTTCTTCTATTCTAATTTAAAAATTTTTTCAATTAAGAAAAAATTTATCATAACCAATAATAATGATACAAAATTATTGTTAGGTCTTGAGCTCGATTCGAACCCGCGGTAAGTTTTTACTGTGAAAAAAAAAAAGTTTTTTGTTATTTATTTTATTAACTTTTTATTTACATAAAAACTTACGTGATTTTCGTGAATGAGGTATGGCAAGACAATCACGTTGCATTCCCCAGCAGTAGTCAGCCATCATATGCTGATCCCATTGGCCTTGGTACCTCTCTTCCATAGTTTTTAGGTCCTGGTGAAACCGTTCGCCTTGTTCTTCGCTATAGGAACCAAGATTCTCCGGAAACTGGTCAAGGTGGCTGTGGAGATAATGGATGGACATGTTACATCCTTAGTTTTTGTAATTCTCTAGCATGTTGTTAACAATATCAGAGTAGTTACTTAACTTGCGATTTCGCAGAAAGTTCTTAGTAACTTCAACAAACGAATTCCACGCAAGCAGTTCCAAACTGGTCATTGAATTTGAAAAATCAGTATCTTTTATCAACATTCTTATCTGTGGGCCATCAAAAGTACCCGCTTTTTTTTTCTATGCTTAGCCTAAGAAATTTCTCGTTATGTAAAGAAAACATCGTCCATTTTTATCTAACGCCTTCACAAATTGTTTCATTAGACCCACTTTAATGTGCAAGGGTGGCAAAATAATTGAATCTCTTGTAACTAAAGGTGGGTTTATCACATTCTGCTTTCCCATTTCCAACATCTCACGTACAGGCCAGTCCCTTTCTGCCCAGTGTTGGTGCTTGGTACGACTATCCCACAGGAAATAAAAACATGAGTATTTGGAGTATCCACTTTGTTGTCCTAACAAAAAGTTAACCATCTTTAGATCTACACAAATACTCCAATTATGTTCGTTACACTTGATTTTGTCTAAAACAAGTGCAATATTTTGATATTCTTCCTTTAATTTAGTTGAATGAGCAATGGGAACTGAACCATATTGGTTGCCATTGTGTAAAAGAACACACTTATTTGGGTGGTATTCTGAAAGACCCATTTTGAGAAGGAGGCCTTGCACATCTGAACAAAAAACTATATCATTTACCGAATTAAAAAATGGCAGCAAGTCTTGCTCTCCTGTACGGTAGAGAGTCACTTTCGTACCTGTAGCCAACAAGTTTTTTTCTTTTAATCTAGAAGCCAACACTTCTGCAGATTCCTTAGATAATTCAAGATCCCTTATTAGATCGTTTAATGACTCAGTAGACGCTATTTCTTCGATATCACTATCGCTAGACACTTCACTATTCAATGATTCACGGGTAGAATAAAATGTTGGAACAGGTGCTTCCTCTGAATGTGGTAAAGGTCTCTTAGCGGATTGAACGTTTGGATATATAATTTTTTTAACATTAACACCACGCAAATCGACACAGCAGAAGTAACAGTCATCGAAGTGATTTGTTTGTTCTCTCCATTGCATAGGCCCCCCAATCTCATATGGCTTCTTTTATCATTGACCTACTGTCTCAAGTGTTCACAGCACATTTTGCAAACTATTCCAGGTATCCACGGCTTGTTTTTGTCTACAGCTTGCAATTTAAAGTACAAAAAATAAGCACTTTTTATAAAATCTTTTATACTTTTCCTGAATTTTTGGACTGTGTATTCCCCACAAATGTAGCAAAACACATTTGGGTCATTGACACAACTACCTCGTGATGAAGACATGATATTGAAATTTTTTTATTTATTTATAGAAAGGCACTAACACTTGAAACCGCGCTCCCGAAAGTACTAATTACAGAAAATTTAAAAAATTAAGGGGAAAGGAAAAAATTTTTATAAAATATAATTGTTTTTTTTTTTTTTCACAGTAGAAATGTACTAACGTAGAAAATCCCAGGAAGATCTACGCGGATATAAATAGTTAAATGTCTTTGAAAAGAGAATTAATAGGAGATTGTTTTAAAATAATTTACATATGCACTGGTTGACAAATCATTCGAGAAAACCGTGATTAAAAATGAAAAAAATTAACAAAAATTTGAATTTTTCACATTATTTTGGCAATTTCTCTGACGTTTGTGAAGACATATTAACAACTTGTATACTGATAGAAGGGGCGAAATGTACTCTTTTGAACGACATCAAAATTGTGCATAGAATAAACAGAAACAAAGTTATGGGGCCATACATGCCTTAACCTCTTAAAAAGGGGTTCTTGACCCTATCTAGAAAACTGTACGTAGCATTAAAAAAGTAAGTATACAGTTTTTATCAGGGTACCGAGTACTACCAAATTTGGTTACAAGTAAAAAACTCTTATTTTGTTGACCTGACTCTTATTTTGTTTCTACAGATGGCTCTAAACTAAACAACAGAGTCGGCAGCGGAATATTCTCGGAGAACCTCAATCTAAGAGAGAGCTTTCGCTTACCCGACCACTGCAGTGTTTTTCAGGCTGAACTTATACGTATCTGGGAAGCAGCCCTCTATCTTGCGAACTTGCAGGTGACCAATTCTATTTCAATTTTCTCGGACAGCTAAGCTGCCATAAAAACCCTGCAATACAGTTACACCTCGTCACTAGTGGCATTGAAGTGCAGAGAAACACTCAACAAACTAGCTAAAATTACAACCTAAGCATCATATGGGTTCCTGGCCACTGTGACATCTCAGGAAACTGCGTTGCGGATGAACTAGCTAGGGAAGGCACCACCCTGCAAATAATAACCTCCACTGGTTGGGCCAGCCCTCCTCTAAACATCTGCAAACACTACCTGCGATCTCTTTTCACGGATCAAGCAAACGCCAGATGGGCCATGGAACCTACATGTAGTATATCCAAGCAAATCTGGCCTAAGTTGGATGAAAAGACATCGCAATCGGTGATATTGTTAAGCCGTATCTCTATAAGCCCACTAGTGGGCCTTCTTACAGGTCACTTCAACCTAACCTAACCTAATATTTGCAAGTTTTTAGAAAATATTTTCTAACTTTAAAACAATGAATATGTACATTATATAAAAGGTTCGCCTCACGATGGGAATACTAGCTGGACATTGACTTCGGGTATCACGTGCTTATAAGTTAGGCCTCGTCAGTAATAGCAGATGTAGAAGTGCGAGCTGCATGAAGACACGGTTGACCACGTTATGTGTTCGTGTTCTGCACTCGTACATTCAGTCTATGTGAGGTCTTGATTGACCAGTCAGTTCAAACGAATCTAACGTTAAACGTCTCGTTCGCTAAACATAATGAGGGTGTTAATTATTGTTTTCCAAAGTGAAATTACATATTTTTCTGTATTTTCAATAGATATGTATGTATGCACATAAATCGTGCTATAGCATATTATTACTGTCTCATATGACCGTTGTGTTTTCATTCTGAAAGAAATTCCCATCCCGAAATACCACAATTTTCCCAAATATGTTAAAAATTTATAAGTAGAACTATCTTCATTTTATACGATGGTGTCATATAGGTATGAGTGGAATATCAGCCAATCTCGGATGCCGTTTCGAAAATACCCTATCTCAGAGAACGTTTTAATTTGAGCTCAGATGGGGCGTTTTTGAAAAAGTATTGAGATAGGGCGTACAATTTTTGTGGATGGAGTTAGCAGATTTAACCGCGGCAGCGACGATATGTTCGGATGTATTTAAAAATATAAGTTCCACGAAAACATGTTTCTGAAAAAATGGTATCTACTTGTTTCATACTGCCAAAGAAGCGATTAAATTGAATGTAGAGAAGCTCGAGAGCCTTACGAGTATTCCGAGAATCTAGCGATACATTTTTTCACGAACAAATTCGAGAAATCGGTAGCTCTATTAAGAATACTATTTTCATATCACTTTAATCTTAAGTATACAATGCTCTATCTTAGCTGCCACTTCGAAACTGCCTATTTCAGAATACTTTCCAATTCCCTATCTGAGGATTTGTTTAAAAAACGTTCCACCTCAGAACTCAATTAAAGATCATCGTATTTCAGACATATCTTAAGCCAAAATGTATTGCATTAATGTTCGGATAGGTCGTTTTTGAGGAAAATTCTTAAAACAAATTCTAAAATAGGGCGTTTTTATAAAGTTTTCTGAGATAGCGCGTTTTCGTAACGGCAACCAAAAAAGGTAATATTCACAGGGACGGAAAAGAATAATTATTTTTTTTCGGAGTCGAAAAAGTCCTAGTAAAAAAATTGTCCTAGCTGAAAATGTTTTTTAAGTTCCCAGGTATCCCTATAACAATATCATGTCGAATCATGCATCCTTTTTATTTTTCGAACTTTTTTCATAAAAGTCCACAAATAAATGTAAAATCTGTATTTTTATTTTTTGAGTCCGATAGAAATATTTAAACTCGGACTTTTAAAAATAAAA
This sequence comes from Eurosta solidaginis, assembly GCF_040869045.1. Taxonomy (NCBI): domain Eukaryota; kingdom Metazoa; phylum Arthropoda; class Insecta; order Diptera; family Tephritidae; genus Eurosta; species Eurosta solidaginis. The sequence continues at coordinate 78,421,726 of NC_090321.1, read as the reverse complement.
GTCTGGAAATAAAAGTTAATTCCGGACTTTTATTTTTTAAGGCCAAAATCAAAGTCCCGCTTGATAACAGAGAAACGGCTTATCCGAATTAAAAAAATTGTTTATTTCGGATCAGCCGTTTCTTAGTTATCAAGCGGGACTTTTATTTTGGCCTTAAAAAATAAAAGTCCGGATTTAACTTATTTCTGGACTTTTATTTTTAAAAGTCCGAGTTTAACTAGTTCTATCGCCCTCAAAATAAAAAAATCCGAAAAAAATTTTTATCTTGATCCAAATATAATTAAAGTCCAAAATTAATAGTTTTGGAAGGACTTATATAATAAAAGGAGTAACAGTTTCAGCCCCTGAATATTCCTATTCATTAGTCGATTTGTATATAACAAAATTTATTAATATTCTCATATTTTTTTCTTTCTAGTACAAGAAGCCAAAACTAAATGGCGAAGTTTACGCGATGTTTTTCACAGACATATGAAAAAGGTGCCTGTATACACTTCCGGCGAAAGTTATTACATTGAGGAGAGCGAAAAACCTAGGTGGGCATACTTTAACCTTCTATTGTTTCTCGTGGAGACCATCAAACCTCAATATAAAGTTATCGATATTAATGATGAATCGGTAACTGATATGAGCTCGTTATCTGAAATTGATAGTACTAGCAATATTCCGCAGGAGACATTGGTTCTCACAAATGTTCGGATGCCTATGCCCGTTCAACCGCCTAAAACGCTCAAACAGGTTATCAATGACATTGTGAGCCCTATACAAAAAACAGAAGAAAAGTTGAACAATCATATTCCGTTTGTATCTGCTCCACCACTAGAAGAGGTGGTACGGATTCCTTGCCCAAGAGATCAACTCCCATTTGTAAATGGGCCGCCTCCTCTAGTAATGATACAACCTCAAATAACTAACTTGTCCGTAAACAGTATGAAACGAGCGAATGCACTCGAAGCAAGTGATGACTTGGATTTAGGAGAATATAGACCCGCATCAAAAAAACAAGGTTTGAAGTCGGACATTAACACCAGTTGGTTGAAACTGCGTAACAAATCTAATAATGACAGTGAGAATTTATCATTTTTTCGCTCAGTTTTACCTCTTATGAATAAATTGGATACAGTAAAACAACTAGAGTTACGATTGAGACTGCAGGAAATTATACTTGAAGAACTTGTCTCATAAAATAATTGAAATACATATTTTCCAATCTTTATTTAAGTTATGACCGTATGTTTACCGTTGAAATAGTTTTATAAATATCGTCGGCTTGTAATCAATAACCTTTGTCAGCAAAAACCAAATTGTAAAGTCCTAATAATCAGCCCTATTCAGCATTTCGACTTGGATTGGAATTTTTTCGATTTGGCAATTTTGGTATTCTGTGTTCCAATCTCTTTCAATCCAACTTCGAATCGTTCGATTTTGTGTATTTTGCATTTCGATCGTAGTTCCGTTTTTCTAAGTTGCAAATTAGTTTGCGGAAATATATTTTCTTTTTATTTTTTTATTAATTTATAACAGAATTTTAACAAAAATGTAAGTAAAACTTGTTAAGAAACGTAGAAGGCTTGATGATGGTTGTTTTTTATATGTTTCCAGGTCAAAAACAACATTTCGATGTCGAAGTCTTTGGACATACATATTTGCCCCGCAAAAGTATCTAACACATACTTGAAAGCATCCTTATTAAGTCGAAAGTTTTTTTGAACCTAAATAAAAGAAGTCATTAAACTTTACCACTTTTAAGTTCAATTTCTTACAATTCGTCACTCATCTCCAATGAATTACACAAATCTCGCAATATTTGCCTTTCCATTCTCGCCTGGCCATTTTCGTATGCGTTGCTTTCCAACTCCACAAATAATGCCGCGGCTATTGATTCCATTATAATAGACAGCTATAATTTGTGTCTGTTCGTTGGGTCCAATTATATGCCAAAGCAAGATGCCGGAGTAGAGGAAGGTGAAGCGAAAACGTTAGCAATCCTTGCGGAAAGAATAAATAAACCTTTATAAAGTATTTTAGGCCAGTGCAATGAAATTAGCATCCATAAAATTCAGAAAATGTCAACTGTATTCGTGCAGGAATCCATTTTAACAAAACTTGGTAGCCACGGCGGGGAATTGGCCAAAAGAACGACAAAAACACGCTTACAATTATGAAAGCACTTCATTCAAAAAAATATAACACTGCGGCAATATATTCTATTGCTTTTTTTTGTACAAAATGGCGTGGATAATAAAATATAAACGTTTTTCAGTGTTTTTTAAAAATTGTCTTTAATTTGTTTTGTTCCAATGTTCACACATTCCGTACAAACAGCTGATTTCGAAAAATACTTTGCTCTTCCTCTTCTCGTTACGATTCCGCCGTAATGCAGAATACCCAACTTCGATTAAAGCGGAGCGTAGATCGGGAACGTAATCGAAATGCAGAATAGGGGTGAATATAAAGTACACTTATGAGTAATGAAAGATCTCGTTATGCAATAAAATCCGTTTTTTTAGGCTTAGTTTATGTACGTGTCAAAAAGCAATTTCACTCAAACAACAAATATGAATCTGTAAAACGATTCAAAAAAAGAACAATTTATGAATCTAATGGGTACTGGTAGCTACTATTTCATTCACATTCTTCCCTAACCAGATTAACCATTTCAAAGATATTGCGATTTAAAAAATTGGTTTCGATCACGAATCATAAAACAAAATGCATGACCAAATAGAGCCTTTTGCTTTTCCAATGAAAATATTATACATAAATAAAATTCTCGTGTCACAGTGTTTGTAGTTAAACACCCTCGAAAGGGCTCGACCGATTCTCATGAAATTTTGTGAGCAAAAGGCGGAAAGGGGGATGGAGATTAAGAGGTTAATACTTCTTAAAACGTATGCAGCCAGACCAAAGTTAGGACAGAACAACGTCTGCCGGGCCTGCCAGTTATTTTTATAAAAAATATTGTTTACAAAGTTTTTATAGAGAAAAGAAAATATTCGGTTTTTTTGAATGTAGCGTGTATGTTGTACCATGTTTTGAGCATGACGTCTTGTCTATTGAAATCTAGAGCTTCACAGGGTTCTCAAGGCAGTTATTATCAAAAATGTTAACAGCGGGCAAACAGATAGACGGACGTAGCTCATTCAAAAACTTTTTCGACACTGATAATTTTAATATGCGCCGGCTTATGTCTATTTCGACTCCTTATACCATTAAAATCCAATCCTAGTAAAAAAAAAATGCTTGAACCACATTAGAGCTCAAGTTGAGAAGTTCGCAAATAACTTTGTTTCTCAACCGTGGCTCAACTTGAGAATCATAGCGTTCTCTAAAAAAAAACTATTTTTCATGGCAAATATTCTGTTTCTCAAGTTGAGAAAAGGATAGTTCTCAACTGGTATTCAAATACGATTCTCCAATTGAATTCAAATGTAAAATTCGTACACTGCAGTATTACATATGTATACATGATTTTTTTTTTTTATTTATGACGTTATGTATATATTGACTTAATTTTTTTACACAATTTGCATCCTTGCTTCTTTTAAATGTTATTCCCTCAACTTTGGCTGGAGAAATATTGTTTCTATGTTTAATGGGACGTTATTCGTATTAAGCAATAATACCGTTTTAAAGCTGGTATTGCTGTCAAATATGACCGAAGAGTCATTAATTATAAGCCGACTATATACATAGTATGTATGTATGTGTTTTCTTTGTTTAATATTACATTTAAATATGTTAAGGCATTATGGAAATTTTTTAATTTTTATTCCAATTCGAGCAACTTTCTTTATTTAACTACTTTTGTATGCTATGCGCTTTTAATAAAAATATTAACTTTCAAAAACATCGCAGTTCTGTAATTTGCAAACACAATTTACTCCTGCTTTTTACACGCACAGAAAACGTCAAATTATTGTGAAAAACTTTTTATACAAAACAACAAAGTATATCGGTAAAATATTTTCTGATTTCTGAATTTCTGTACCCAAGTTCATTATATTTGTGTAATACAATGATCTGGTAACGGCATTTTTAAATGAAAAAACCAACAACGTTAGGGAACGTACCCAAATTAAGTGACCCCTTTAGGGGGAGGGGGTTCCTTTAGGTTTTACACCTGGTCACAGGGGGAGGGGAGGGATTGGGGCTTTGTCACGTAGTCAATAATCTCTAGAAAATCTTGCAGTGTTTTTGTGGAATTTATTTCGTGTCAAAAATTTCCATGAAAAATCATCAGAAAAACGAGCACGGTAATGCAGTGGACGACGTGTCTCGCGTGCGACCTCTACATGTCCTCTCCAGGAGACCAGAAGAGATCTGATGTATCGTGGAGCAAAGCGCGGAGTGGATAGACATCGAGGCAGTCGACGAGGAAAAAATTATCACGTCTGAGGAAACTCCTGATGCTACTGCTCCCATAATCTACGATGTATCCCAGTCTTTATAAAGTTGAATTAGATGAAAAGAAATAAAAAAGAAAAAGACTTTATAAATTAAGTTGTTGTTCGAATATGTTTTTAAATACATTTTTTCTTCTTAATGTTATTAACTTGTAATTATATGTATGCACGCACAATTCGTGTGGGTGCCGAATTAATAAAAACAAATATAAATCAAATAAAATTTGTTTAAGTTAGCAAAAAATAATTTAAAATCATACTTATGAACTACTACGTGAAAACTAAAGGGGCAGGGTGGTCTTAAAATATACTATTGCTGTAGGCAAAAATTTTACCAGCAGAAAATTGCAGCTCTCAGCAAAATGAAATGTCACTTTAATCTCTGTTTTTCTTCATTTTTTGTTGGAGAGCCGGGTACGCGAACAGAAAAACCTGCAAAATGAACAGAAAACTGGAGTACCCGAACGAAGCTAATTTTAAGATATCTTCAATCAATCTGTGTCATCAGTATGTATGTGAACGCCGAATAGTTTTCCGAAGCTCTCGAGTGCACCACTAAAATAGATAACGGAAATGTCAAAATTACTTCGCTGCTTCTATTTTTCACACAAGAAATATTTACGAAATTTTTCTAGAGCGTTATGATGTGGATACCGCGATATAACCTGTAAGGCAGAGCTCATTGTGGATAAGTATGGTACACTATGACAGAAACGCTTGAAAAACTATTCATATCTATTTCGTTTCAAAATTTAATCGTTAACGTTGAAAACGAAATAAGTCACTGTGCTTGTTGCTGTTGTAGCAAACGAGCAGAATGCATATTAAGCTGGGTTGATTTACATGGATGAAAGTTAACCCACATCGCGCCATGAATTTTTCGATAGGTTTTGGGCTCAGGAAAAAAGTTTCATTAAGCATACCCAAAAAAATAATTTTCGAGCCTGCAAAATTTGAATTTTTTTTGACTTTTTATCTTTGATTTTTAAGGTTTTTTTCATGACCTACTTAAAAAATTTTCATTTGATTTTAAAATTTTCATGTATACCCTGCCCGACTCAAAATTGTCCGCTAAAAACTTTGGCGATAACAGTTTTTTGTTGAAAAAAAAATATATATTTTTTGGGTTTAGAGGAGTGTTTTGGTGAAAAAATTTATTTTTTCGCCATTTTTTTTAAGGGTTGCTTCAGAAACGTGCAAAAGTGTTGCCGATGAAACGAATTTGTCTCATAGTTCCTATCCCACTCAAAATTATGCGATAAAAACGTTGGCATTAACAGTGATTAAAAAAAAAATTTTTTTTGGTTTTTGGGACCTGTTTTGGTCGAAATCGATTTTTTTCATTTTCAAGGCTCCAAATCATTTTTTATGTATATGTTTCCGTTAGACCCACCAATAAGTATACCAAAATGATCAGGGGGCGAGCTAAGTTGATTTAGCCATGTCCGCCTGTCCGTCCGTCCGTCCGTCCGTCTGCCGTCTGTCCGCTTGTTTGAACGCAAACTAGTCCCTAAATTTTTGAGATATCTTTATGAAATTTTGTAAGCAGGCATATTTTGATGGGGGATTGGTTATTTGTCAGAATCGACCGGATCGAACTACTATAGCATATACCTCCCATACAAACGATTGTTCAATAAGAGGGTTTTCGCAATTTCTGCCCCATTTCTGCCTCATTTTAACAGCTAGCAACATCAAATTTTACCACTAGCTTACGTATAGGGCACAGATTGTTGTCTGCAAAAATCATCAAGATCGGACATATTTATAATATAATCCCATACAACCGACTGTTCAGGTAAGAGGATTTTCATCATTTTTGTCGAAATGGATTTTTAGTCCGATCTTGATGATTTTTTCAGACAACAATCTATGCCAAATACGTAAGCTTGTGGTAAAATTTGATGTTGCTAGCTGTTGAAATGAGGCAGAAATGGGGCAGAAATGGCGAAAACCCTCTTCTTGAACAATCGATTGTATGGGAGGTATATGCTATAGTGGTCCGATCGGGTCGATTCCGACAAATGTCAAATCCCCCATCATACCATGCCTGCTTACCAAATTTCATCAAGATATCTCAAAAATTGAGGGACTAGTTTGCGTTCAAACAAACGGACAGACGGACGGACGAACGGACGGACATGGCTAAATCAACTTAGCTCGTCCCCTGATCATTTTGGTATACTTATTGGTGGGTCTAACGGAAACATATACATTATAAATGATTTGGAACCTTGAAAATGAAAAAAATCGATTTCGACCAAAACAAGTCCCAAAAACCAAATCCCGATCAGACAAATCTCCCGTTCTAAACGCTGCTAGCATCTCCAAGTGTACCACTCTTCTACGACGTGGTTTCCCAATGGTTTGTATGCGGTAGATGGTATCACTGATCTTCTTCACAACTTTGTACGGGCCTTCCCAACTGCACGGAACCTTGGATGGAACACCTTTCCGCCGGTGAGGGTTGTATAACAGTACCAAATCTCCCGCCAAGAAACCTTCCGAATTATTGTTCTCATCGTACCTGTGTTTCATCGTACTACTCATTACCCTGGTTCGTTCCTTCACACTCTGTTGTTTGGCCAATGAACTACTTCGTAGAGCTTGCGCTTGACGGATTTGCTTTGCATAATCAATATCGTTCCGACGCTTCACAACAGTAGTGTGTCCTTGCTTGAAACCACCCTTGAATTCTTTCTGCGAAATTCTTTCCTTCGTTTTAGTACGTCCGTTAGGGCTTTTCAATGCCAGTATTTCTCTCACAGGTACCTTCGGTTTTGATTTGTTTGGCCCATTTGTTCCATCAACCTTTGCTCGATCTACTTTCTTTGACTTTCGTGGTCTCTGTCGAATCTCCTCCACCAGCACTCGCTTACTGCTGAACCCTTTTTCCAACTGAAGTTAAGTGGCACATCCTGGTTCTCATAACGCATCATCCTTCTCTGCATATCGATCTTGATGCCATGGTCAACCAAGAAATCCACTCCCAATATCGATTGCTTAATATAGAAAAGGCGTATCTACATTTTTTTCGAAATCAAGTACACCTCCCCTTAAAAAATTAGTGGGCTATGATCGCAAATAACGGATTTATAGTCATATAAAAAAAGCCCTAACTCATTCGAATTTTTTTTTAAAGGAAAAAGCCCTAAGTCATTTAAAGTTGAATTTAAAATAGACACACAATCAAAGCCACAACAGAAATTGCCATACCAAATTTCGCCAAGCTATTCGTCGAGCCAACACTAAAATTATGTCAGAATATAATTGCTTCTAATATGGCGAAATTTAGGTTTTTGCTTGGCGAATTTTTTTGTTGCCTTGATTGTGTGTCTATTCTTATTGTTTTACTTTTGTATTTACTTTAAAAGAAAAAGGGATTTCCCCGAGTTTGTCTAGCACAAGAATATTTTCTGTGCTACGTTGCGTTCGTCGGTGCGTTTTTGTTTTTTATGTCAGTTCAATTAACGTTTTTGTGTTGGAAACAGTTTTTTTATTGAAAGTTTTAATAAAATGGATTGTGCAAAAGAAAATTCTTATTCAGATGGTGTACCAAAAAGGAAAAATATTGCTAACAAATCCGAATGGAAACAAAATGTAAATAAAAAAAAAAGAATGGAAGACGTGGAATATTTGGGTATATCAGAAAAAGAACTTTGTCAAAAACCTTCTAGGCAATTAGGAGAGCCATGTTTATCACGATTTTGTGTAAAAAGTGCGGCGAGAAAGTGTTCGACGTTTAATAAGTCCACGCGAAAAGAAATTTTTAGTTTGTTTTGGGAGATGTCCTGGGAGCAAAAGAGGCAGCATGTTGCAGGTCTTACAAGCTTTTCTGAAACAAAAAGGAAAACCTTTGAAAATTCGCTAAAATGCTAAGCGATCATTAGTTATAGGTCAGCGCAACAAAAACCGACGTGACTTTCTAAAAGAATGACTAGAGGAGTTGCCAAAAATGGATTCACATTATTGTCGACAAGATAGCAAAAAGTTTTACTTCGAATCGGATTTTTTCTCATATCAGGAGATTTACAAGCTTTATGTCAACGAGTGTGAATCCAAAAAAGAAAATGGAGGCCTAAAATTGTCGTACCCAATATTTACGCAATTAATAAAAGAATTAAATTATTCTATTTTTAAGCCAAGAAAAGAACAGTGCAAATTATGCGTATCACATAAAGCTAATAATGTTTCCGATGAGCAATACGAAAAACATAGAGGAGAAATCAAAAAAATGCGTGTAGAAAAGCAAAACGATAACAAAAATGCTGAATCCGGACTATGTGCAGTATTCTGTATGGATTTGCAGGCAGTTAAATTAGTGCCTCAACTAAACGCGAGTGCTGCATAATATAAAATGAAGCTTCAACTATATAACTTTACTGTCTATAATATTGTAACGCATGAATCAGATAATTATGTGTGGGACGAAACAGATGGAAATTTAGTCTCTTCCGTTTTTGCTACATGTATTATTAAGCACTTAAAGAATTTCCATGCTCGATCGCCTGAAACCCATCACATTATTATTTACTCGGATGGTTGCTTTCACCAAAATCGTAATACTGTTTTGTCTAACGCCTTGTTAAATTTTTCAAAGGAAAACGAAATAACAATTGAACAGAAGTTTTTAATAAGTGGTCATACGTAAATGGAATGTGATGCAACGCATTCCCTTATAGAGAGAAAAATAAATAAAAAACAAATAAACTTGCCGTCTCAATTTGTTCAACTCATTAAGGAAGCTAGAAAATTTCCAGCACCTCTACAAGCGCACCATTTGCGTTATGATTATTTTTTAAATTTCGAAAATATTTCAAAGATATACACATCAATACGACCAGGTGAATATTGCACACTGAAACAACTCTTTAGATATATATATGTACTTAAGCTTTTCTTAAATTACAGGCAGGGGCATTGGAGATCATACAGTAAGCATGCTTCGAGCCTTGGCGTATGACTCGTCAGGATCAATTTATTTTAAAACAAATGTAACAAATGAATATCAGTTACTCCCACAGAGATCAAAGTTTCTGATTGAAAATGTGTCCCCCGATTGTCTTTATAAAGAGAAAATAGCCATATCTAAAAAAAGTGGGACCATTAGCAAGATCTAAAAAAATTTCTTCCAGCAGATTTCCACCATTTTTATTATAATTTACCTTATAAAACCTAATTTGTTTTGAGTATAATAACATCTGCCTTGAAATATGTATTTTAGTTTTAATTATCTATTTATTATACTTCAAACATGAATTATTATATTAGTTTGTCCTAATTTTAACTTACAACAAAAAACCCTAACATAAATTTATTTTCAAGAAAAATAATAACAAAAAGCCCCATCTCAAATAACTTCAAAAAAATTAAAAATAATAACAAAATTATACCAGAATTGAATTTGTTACCTTTTTTGAATAAAAATTGCATAGAAATGTTTTTTGCATCTTAAGCATTATTCAGTTTTTTCCTTCTCCTGAAAAGCAACGAAAAGTGTAGATACGCTTTTTCTATATTAAGCCATCGATACGACTTCATCAACAATCTCCGCCACAATGAATTTGTGTAGAACCATGACCTTTCCAATTAATACCTCACATAACTCTTCTCCTTGGACTTGATTATATTCGCCAGTAACCGTACGCAACCTTGCTCCAGCTAACGGTTTTATTCTCCTGTTGACCAAGTCAGATCGGATTAAGGAATGAGATGCGCCCGTATCTACAGTCAGTACACACTCCTTGCCATCCAGCTTTCCTTCGACGGCAAGACTGCTCAATTTTCTTCCAATTTGCGACACAGATATCACAGGACATTCAATAGCTGGGGCAAGTTTTCGTTGTTTACATCTGACACGCTCTTGCTCATCTCCTCCAGTTTGCGTTTACGGCCACCCACATTGTTGGAACTATTAGGACCAAGATCGCAATGACGTGCAATGTGACCGGACTTCCCGCATTTGAAGCATTTGATAACTCTTCCATTCCGCTTTTGCGATCCTTTCAGCACCTCCAATATTGCGTCTACCCACTCTGGCCTTTCTACTTCCACACGGCGTGCTTTGAAAACTGGCTTACACAGAAGCGACGCTGTTTCCTGAATCAGAGCTTGTGACACCGTTTCTGCGAATGTTGGCTTTGGGTTTGCGTATGTAGCTCGCTTTGTTTCGACGTCCCGTATGCCATTCATAAAGCTCTGAATCTTTACCCTTTCAGTGTATTCCACGGGTGCGTCCGCATTCGATAAATGTGCCAGCCTTTCTACATCCGACGCATACTCTTGCAATTTTTCACCAGGCCTCTGGAAGCGGTTCAGTAACTCCATTTGGTATATCTGTCTCCTATGCTCAGTTCCGTATCGTCTCTCTAGAGCACCCATCAATGCTTCATAACAGTTCCGTTCGCCCTCTGGAATGGTTTGTAAACTCTCAGCTGCAGGCCCTTTCAATGCCATGAACAGTGCAGTAACTTTATCTTCATCATTCCAGTTATTCACTGCTGCGGTCTTCTCAAACTGAATTTTAAACACCTGGAAAAGAACAGAGCCGTCAAAGGACGGTGTTTTTACCTTTGGATTGCTTGCTGACAGCTGGGCGATTTAGTTGTAACTGCCCCATACGACCTTTTATATCATCTACTTCTGCCTGAAATTGAGCCATTTTTGTATCCTGCGCTTCCAGTTTTGATGATACCTGTTCCAAAATTTCTGCCGACATTTCAGATATACGTGCCTCTTGCGCTTCCAATTGAGATGCCATATATGTCTTTTGGTCTTCCAGTTGAGATGACAATTGCGACGTCATTTCTGAAATACGTACCTCCTCTGATTCCAGTTGGGATGCCATATATGTCTTCTGCTTTTCCAGTTGGGATGCCATATATGTCTTCTGTTCTTCGAGCTGTGTTTCCATCTTGGATGTAATCTGTGTCGACATTTCTGACATTTGCGATGACATTGATGTTACTGTCGATGTTTGTGCAGATATTGCTGCCAAAATCATGTTCAAGTCTGTGCTCGTAACTGTCTGCGATGTTTGGTTTTTCCATTAAATTTTTGTTGTTGTCTCGTCCCCATCAGGATAAAAGACATACTCGTCCACATCGATTCCTTGCGACTCCATTACCTCTCATATCCGTGTATGAAGTTCGATCTTATAGCCGGTTGTATTCAATCCACGGTTCTCCAACTCCTTTTTCAGTTGCTGGATCCACAATTCACTCAACTTTACCATGTCCAAGTTGTATTCCCAATCTTCGGAATTTATTCAACAATTCCACTTCTGACACCAATTGTAACGAATTTACTGCAAATCCTCTTATTTGCAACCTTCGGCTAAGTTCAAATCACCAAATTGTTAATAAATAACTCCAATATTTAATAATGCAAAATGGCCTTTATTCAAGTACTTCACAATAAATAACTCTACTATTGCCCGACAGATAGCGTGCTTAATCGAAACTGCTTCCCGCGCCTCTACTGGTATCACCTTTATATACTCTTTGATTTTCTCGTTCGCTTCTAGGCGCTTCCATTTCCAGAATCTACTAGTTGGCCATCAGCTATCAAATTTCTCAGCTGTAACTACAGATGCACGATTTTATAGCTTCTCTCATTGCATACTTTCGGGAGTATCTCAGATATATTCATGTGGTTGTGCGTTGCTTCTCCGCTACATGTACGTGCATATGTGTAGACGTAATGATTGATTCGTTTATGTAGATACATAGTGATTGATTTATGGATGTGCATACAATCACTGCTTAGCATCGGCTTAGAGAGGGCAGTACCACTTACTTACTTACTTAATTGGCGCTTAACCGTCTAAACGGTTATGGCCGTCCAACAAGGCGCGCCAGTCGCTCCTTCGCTCCGCCAACCGGCGCCAATTGGTCACACCAAGGGAGTTTAAATCGTTTTCCACCTGGTCCTTCCAACGGAGTGGGGGCCGCCCTCTACCTCTGCTTCCATAGGCGGGTTCCGATAGAAACACTTTCTTGGCCGGAGCATCATCTTTCATTCGTATAACATGGCCTAGCCAGCGCAGCCGCTGCGTTTTAATTCGCTGGACTATGTTGATGTCTGCGTATAGCTCGTACAGCTCATCATTAAATCTTCTTCGGTACTCGCCATCGCCAACGCGTAGAGGTCCATAAATCTTTCGAAGAACTTTTCTCTCGAACACTCCCAAAGCCGCTTCATCTGCTGTTGTCATGGTCCATGCTTCTGCCCCATATAGCAGGACGGGTACGATAAGTGACTTGTAGAGTATGATTTTCGTTCGCCGAGAGAGGACTTTACTTTTCAATTGCCTACCTAGTCCAAAGTAGCATTTATTGGCAAGATTGATTCTTCGCTGGATTTCAGTGCTGATGTTGTTGCTAATGTTGATGCTGGTTCCCAAATAAACGAAGTCTTTTACTATTTCGAAATTATGGCTGCCAACAGTAGCGTGGTTGCCAAGGCGCATATGCGCTGACTCTTTGCTCGATGACAGCAGGTACTTCGTAGTGTCGCTAATATTCGTAACATTATTATAAAGCAAACTAAAACCATCTATTCATTAAAAAACATACATAAATATTTATAAATTGGATTGGAATGGTAAAAGGAAGAATTCTAGCGAATAATAAATACTTATTATAAAGTTGTATTGAAAAATCGACTTGAATCATATCTTAGAAATAATATCATTTATTACTGACTTTATTGCTTTTATATGATCATTAGATATTGCAAAGTTATTACAAGATTTTATAAGTCTCTTTTGACCATATCACAATTTTTTTTTACATTTGTGCAATTCATAAGATCTCCTATCCAACGTATGTGCTATTATTTTTTACCTATCAACCCACATGACTTCCCAGTAAAAAGGAAAGGCGATACTGCACACTGCGATACAGGTATTGTCAAGTGTATTGTGCAAAAGATTGAAGCCCACCGTGAACCGGCTGATTGGACCTTATCAGTGCGGCTTCAGACCTGGTAAATCTACCATCGACCAGATTTTCACAATGCGTCAAATCTTGGAAAAAACCCGTGAAAGGAGAATCGACACACATCATCTCTTCGTCGACTTTAAAGCCGCCTTCGACAGCACGAAAGGGAGCTGCCTATATGCCGCTATGTCTGAATTTGGTTTCCCCGCAAAGCTTATACAGCTGTGCAAAATGTCGTTGAGCAACACCATCAGCTCAGTCAGAATTGGGAAGGACCTCTCCGAGCTGTTCGAACCTAAACGAGGTTTCAGACAGGGTGACCCCCTATTGTGCGATTTCTTTAATTTGATGCTGGAGAAAATTATACTAGCAGAACTTAACCGCTCAGGAACAACATTCTATAAAAGCGTGCAATTACTGGCGTATGCTGATGACATTGATATCATCGGCCTGAATACACGCGCCGTAAGTTGTGCTTACTCCAAACTGGAAAAAGAAGCGCTAAAGATGGGTTTGAGGGTGAATGAGCACAAAACGAAGTGCCTGCTGTCATTGAGCAAAGGGTCAGCGCATATGCACCTTGGCAACCTCGCTACTGTTGGCAGCCATAATTTGGAAATAGTAAAAGACTCAGTAGTAAGGAATCAGCATTAACACTAACAACAACATCAGCTCTAATATCCAGCGAAGAATCACTCTTGCCAATTAATGCTACTTTGGACGAGGTAGGCAATTGAAAAGAAAAGTCCTCTCTTGGCTAACGAAAATCATGCTCTACAAGTGACTTATCATACCCGTCCTGCTATATGGTGCGGAAGCATGGACCATGACGCCATCAGATGAAGCGGCTCTGGGAGTGTTCGAGAAAAAATTTCTTCGAAAGATTTATGGACCTCTACGCTTTGTTGATGGATGGCAAGTACCGAAGAATATTTAATGATGAGCTGTACGAGCTTTACCCATACATCAACATATTCCAGCGAATTAAAATGCAGCGGCTAGGCCATGTTATGCGAATGAAAGATAACGCTCCGGCTAGGAAAGAGTTTTTTCGGAACCCGCCTATGAAAGCAGAGGAAGAGGACGGCCTCCACTCCGCTGGAAGGACCAGTTGAAGAACGATTTAAACTCCCTTTGTGTGACGAATTGGCGCTAGTTGGCAGAGCGAAGATGGCCATAACCGTTTTAATGGTTAAGGACTAATTAAGTAAGTAAGTAAGTACACATGACTTGTTGCTTTCCACATACAGTTTTTGTAAAAAAAAAATACACTTCAGTAGCTTATGGATTGTTCCATCACCACGGGTGGGGCAGTCGTACGCAATATTTCTGAAGCATTCTTAAAAAAAAAACAGCTGGAGATGTCTGGTTCTAATTGATAGGTTGACACACTAAATATTCAGCAATTACTGTCAATATAATTGTATCTATGCAAATTACAATAAATTTTATAACTGTCATGGCTGGGACAAAAAATAGACACAATCCATTAGTGACGTTATAGATTATAAAATCTCTGCGAATAAATGAAAGCAGCTTGTTTTGTTTAGATACCTTTAGATAAACGAACAAAGAGAAGACTATTAAACGATGCACGAACTAATAGTGGTACTTTTGCGGCTGTTTGTTCTACGTCACCAATGTTGATTTCGCTGGACTCCCCAATTCATCCTACACATCCACCGGTATCTTTAGCTCCAACAATAACAGTTACCGATACTGGGGTTGTTGCTAGCGATACAAGTGTACCTTAAAAAAATAGTACGGGCTCGATAACCAACGCTATAACGGCCGCACCTTCCCAGCTCTCTGGTGCGCTATCCGCTACTCCTTTGCAGGTGACTGCCGTGCCACCTCGTAGGGCTGTATTTGTGTCCCGATTACACGCCTCGCTTACCGAAAATGACATTGCTCATTACGTTTGCTCTAAACTTGGTGTTGCACCCACTAGTAACATCCATGTGTATAAATTTAACTTTAAATATGAGAGAGACATCTCCTCATTTAAAATATCCCTTTCAGATGAATATTTCGATAAGATACTTGATTCCTCTTTTTGGCCAAAGCATACTGTGGTTCACTTGTTCACGAGAAAGGCGAGGGCCGAACCTGTTTTATTACAGCCAAAAAACGGTATGACGAACACAGTAATAACAACACAAAGGTAATTGCTGATCTGTCCCGCCTTCTCATTAATTATCAAAATGTTCGTGGTTTACGATCAAAACTTGTTCCATTCTTCCTTAATTCTTTCAACTTTTCTGCACAAGTTGTAGCTTTTACGGAGACCTGGCTAAAGCTTGATAATTACAATTCTGAGGTTTTTTCAAATAAATATGCTGTTTATCGGCGTGATCACATCTCTAGAGCGGGAGGTGTCCTTATTGCTGTTGAATCTAACCTATCGTCTGAGTTGATTTCGCTGGACAATATCTCTCATATCGAATTCATAGCAGTTAGGCTTTCATTCGGTAGCTATAGCGTAATTGTTTGCTGTTCGTATATACCACCTCGTTCGGATATGGATGTTTATGCTAGTCATAGCTCTGCCATCTGTGATTTGCATTCGCAGTTGGGAGATAACGATCGACTTGTTGTTGTTGGTGACTTTAACTTGCCAACAGTTATTTGGGTTAATATAAGTGATTCAAACTTTTTAACTCCCACTGCTCAACATGAGTTTCTCAATTGCTTGTTAGACTCATCTCTTTTACAGATTATCAATGTTCCAAATAGTGGAAATAAAATGCTGGATTTAGTATTTGTGGATGGCTCGGTGAGTACTGCCCTTACGCAAATACCACCTTTATCCCTTCCAGAAGACCCTCTTCACCCTACGCTAGAGATATCACTTGATATCAGCCTACCCCGTAGGATTCAAGTACAGTCTCGTCCCCGATCTAGATGCTTCTACAAAGAGAATTTCATTATGCTCAATGATCTGTTGGCTTCCCATGATTGGTCGGATCTCTATGCTTGCACTGATGTCGATTCGGCTATCTCTATATTTTACAGTACGCTTGATAGCTTCTTTGATACCTGCATTCCTACTCGCTATACCCTATGTTCGAATAAGCCCCCTTGGTTTTCAAGGCAACTTATCAGACTTAATAACATCAAATCTAGGCTTTATAAGAGGTTCAAGAAATCTGGAGCATCTGCAGACCTCTCTAAATATCTAATAGCTCGTTCTAAATTTGACCGTCTTAATCAGCTTTGTTACAAAAATTACTTGAGTTGTTGTAAAGCCCAATTTTTTAGAAATCCAAAAAAGTTTTACAGTTTCGTAAATTCAAAGCGGAAAACTTCTGGGTATCCTTCCTCATTAACCTTTGGAGGTAAAAAAGCTTGCACTGATGACGACGTTGCTGAACTATTTTTTGGGTTCTTTAAGTCCACGTATTCATCCAGTGGTTTTCATTCTGGTCAATATCCCTATCGCTTAGATAGCTCGAATTACATTAGGAATCCTGCTATTGATGATAATATTGTTCTTCAGGGTCTTCAATCTTTGAAGCCCACCTTTTCTCCGGGACCGGACGGTGTTCCTAGTTGCGTGCTTAGGTACTGCGCCGAAAACATGTATGAGCCTATTTTAAAATTATTTGAGCTATCTCTGGGATCTGCGTCATTCCCGGCACTTTGGAAACAGTATTTTATTATACCCCTGCATAAAAAAGGTAGTAGGTCAAAAGTTGAAAACTACAGGGGTATTGCTAAACTTTCAGTCATTCCTAAAGTCTTTGAACAGATTGTCACCAATCAACTGCAATATCAGTGTTCTAGTCTTTTATCTCCATGCCAACACGGTTTTATTCGTCAAAGGTCAACCACTACAAATTTGCTTGTATTCACCTCTATAGTTATGGAAGGATTTTTAGCGAACAAGCAAACGGATGTCATCTACACGGACTTCAGCAAAGCATTTGATACCGTCAACCACGAGTTGCTTATTCATAAGCTTGATTTACTGGGCTTTCCGTTTCACCTATTAATGGGGCTGAAAAGCTATCTTTCTAACTGGACCCAAAAAGTCCTGTTCAAGTGCAATCTGTCGGAATCGTTCGGAGTTTCCTCCGGCGTACCCCAGGGAAGTCATGTATGCCCTTTGCTCTTTGCCCTTTTCATTAATGACTTGCCACAGACAATATTATAGTCCCATACTATAATGTATGCGGATGATGTAAAACTTTGCTACACTTACTGTCCTACCGATTTGAGTTCCTTGGATCTTCTTCAGGCCGACTTGGACTCGTTCCAATGTTGGTGCACAACAAATTTATTAGCTTTAAATTGCTCTAAATGTAAGCATATGACATTTCACCGAGTGAAGCCAGCATTGAAATCTTATGTAATAGATGGTACGCCTTTGGAGCGTATATCTATTGCAAATGATCTAGGTGTCCTTTTTGATCCGAAATTGAATTTTAACATGCATATTTCATCTATAGCCAACAAAGCGTTGGGTTTACTTGGATTTGTTAAAAGATGGGCTAAAGAGTTCGATGATCCGTACCTCACTAAGGTTCTTTACACATCGCTGGTTCGTCCAATACTCGAGTATTGCTCATGCGTTTGGTCCCCTGTTTCTCAAAAGCATATAAAGCGTCTTGAGTCAGTTCAAAAGCAATTTTTGATATTTGCATTGCGCGGCCTTAATTGGGGCTCAAGCCTCCACCTTCCTCCATACAGAAGTAGACTTCTTCTTATTAACTTACCCACTCTGGAAAATCGGAGAATATTACTGGGGGTATTGTTCATCCATAAGCTCATTATTGGAGAAATTGATTCCGCGGACCTCCTCAGCCGCTTGTTTTTTGCGGTTCCCCCTAGAGTATCCAGACACTACGTTCCTTTCTATTTACCCCTTTGTCGACGAAACTTTGCTAAAAATAATCCTCTTCTTATCTGGTGCGCGCACTACAATGACTTGTATAGCTGCATCAGTCTTGAATGTACTTTTGCCACTATACGTAATGCAATACTTGCCTATGTAATTTAAGAGATACAAGCTAATTTAATTTGCCGGCATTTTATTCCTTCGATAAAAAAACAGGAACTGTCTCGCTTAAGGATGGAGGAACATTTATCAACATGTATCATTAAGAAGGAACAAGACAGTACTGTGTTGATTGGAATCTGGTGCATTCCAACAACGTAAAAAACATGCTTTTTCATGAGTCACTGACCGGAATCGTATGCATTCCGGCAGTATAATCTTATGGGTCAGGCATCGAGCTGATTGGAATCCGGTGCATTCCAACAACACAGGTCATGTTACTTTTTTATGCCTTGTGATGGCGTATCCTCATTACACTACTCTTAGCACTGCCGGATTCCCATGACATGCTGATTGGAATCTTGTTGCATTCCAACAGGGAGATTGGAATCCACTGCATTCCGAAATCATGCTGAGCGGAATCTGATGCATTCCGCCAGTATAAGATTTCGGCATAAGATCTTATTTCTGCTCATATTTCTTATTAGTATTATATTCTGGAATTAAATAGTAATGTTCATTAATATTTCTTTGTTTGTAATATAACATTGTTGAAAGCTCGATATATCTTAAATTTTATCTTTTGAGTTGTATATTTATATATCTTTTATATTATGCAGTCGACCATAGTTTGTCGTCGACTTTAAATAATAAATAAATAAATATTCGTAAAAATTATAAATTTTTTTTTAAATAATTTCATTGCTCAAATCTAAAATATAAGTGTCACGGGTGGGACAGCATTTGTTACGGGTGGGACCTGTTAGAATTGAAAGCCATTGTGGATAAAAAAAGTGTGATAACTTCTGTATTGACGTCAAAATTACAAATAGAACCTATCACCTGATTTTTATTTGACTATAGTGGTCTCACTCTATATCTCTTTCCATCAACCGCTGAAGATAGCCGCCCCTATGCGCCGCCATATTGAACATCCTGTCAAAACGCTAAAAAGTAGCCATCTTGACAATCCTGTCAGGCAGTCCTGGATATCATACAAAAATTAGATGGCAAAAAAGGACCCGGTATAGACGGTATAAGACCAAAGGACGTTAAGAACAACGCAATTTTAGCATTCTATACACTAACAGCATGCTTCAACTGCTAAAGAATTGTGAAGTGTTTGCCTATGCTGATGATACAGCTGTATTAGTTCCCCACATAGACCTTAACCAAGCAATAAAAATCATGCAGAGAAATCTTAACATATTTACCAAGTGGTCCCATGACAACGGTTTGAGAATAAACGCATCTAAAACTAAAATTATGCATATGAGGCCTCTGCATATTCCATCCTCAGAGATAAATATCCTGTTTCATAGCTTCAATTGCATACATAATAACGCCGCAGCATGCAACTGTGCCGAGGTCCTTGAAAAGGTGAACACATACAAATATCTGGGTGTGCATCTGGACGACCACTTCAAATGGAATACGCATATCAACCATCTGCAAAAAAAGCTTAGTTCGACATCATACTTCCTGAAACATCTTAGTTTTTACAGCTCGTATGATGTATTAAAACAAGCCTATTTGGTACTGTCAGAGTCGTACTTGAGACATGGTATTACCGCGTGGGGTTCATCCACATATTGCAACTATTTACAAGATAGAACCAGATCCTTAAAATTCTAGGCAGAAAGAAAAATATACCTGATTCGGTAATATCCCTCAATAAATGTCAAATCTATGTAGTAACATTTGGTTTTAACACATTTTTTAGATTTAAATATTTATTTTAATAATTATGTATACTAAATTAGTACATGAAATTGTTCTTTTTTAAAAAGATTTTTAAAATTAATTTAAATTAAGGTTTTGTGTTTGTGTATTCCGGCGTAATTATTTTTATATTTTTTCTACAACTGAACTGATCTGATTTTTTCTATTCCATTTATACTATTTTTCCTGAGTTACCTTCTTTGTTTATTCAAAAATAGATTACTTTGTTTTAGTATTTTAGTACTTGAGTTGGTACTATTCCTACATTCGGCCGTCCTGAGGAATCATTCGCCCAGAATGAATCGTTCCACATTGTCATATGCTCGGCCAACGTAATGGTTTCTACTGGGCCTTCATGATCCCCAACTTTCTTAACCTTATACCTGCCATGTTGAAGCATTGCAATGATTTTATAAGGCCCTAAAAACTTAGGTTTCAACTTCAATCCCACCCCAAACTGAGTTCTTTTTACAGCTACAAGATCATTGACTTTGTATTTTCTTTCTGGTTTTCGTTTCCTATTAAAGTTCCTGCAATTTTCTTCTTGAATCTTCTGAATATTTCTCTTAACTTCTTTTCGCAAATCATTCCTTTCCTCATGAATCTCATCTATTATAAGTTCGTCTAATATGTCATTTAACCCTAAATCGTCTGTAAACCTCATATCCAATCCTGTCAGTATTTTGAATGGTGAGCACTTGGTACTTCTAGGTGCAGTATTATTGATAATTTGCTGCACACGACCAACGTATTTATACCAATGGGATGGATTATCCATACACAATTTCGCTAACATTGGAACTACAATTCTGTGGATACGCTCCACCTGGCCATTGCCTCTTGGTACACCAGTCGCAGTTACTAAATGCTGAATAAAGTGTACCCTGCAATATTCCTCAAAAACCCCAGCCGTAAATGATGTTCCCCTATCGGACATTATTCTTTTTGGATTACCAAAAACCAATGACAACTTTTCCGAACTATCAATAACTGATGCAGCGTCTGTTGACCTTACTGGGTGCAACCAGACGAACTTAGAAAACCCATCAACAACTACCAGAATATATTTGTACCTTTTAGAAGTCAAAGCCAAAGGACATACATGATCTATGTGAAAAGTTCCTAAAGGTGCATCTTCTTTATCGATTGGAGAGAGAAATCCTTCCTTCCTTCCAGCTTTGCCCTCCGTAATAATACACTCAACACAATTTCGAACTACCCTGTCTACTTTTGAACGTAATTGTGGAATATAAAATTCTTTCTCCAAGCATTCCTGCGTTTTCTTTACGCCAAAATGTCCTTTACTATGCACGATCTTAATTATCTCTTCCTCCATAGCAAACGGTACTACCAACAGTTCCGTCGTTGGATCTTTATATAATAAATCATATTTCACAAAAAAGTCTGACTACTGCTCCCTCTAAAGTAATTTCCGTATTGTCTTAATCCATTCATCGCTCATCTGAGCTTCTTTTAAACGATGCCTAATTGAATCTTCTACTAACAAACACGCGACACGACTTAATGCATCTACATGTTTCATCTTTGTTCCAGAACGGTGTTCAATTGTAAAATCAAAATCCTGAAGGAAAATAGCCCACCTTGAAATTCTAAGTGGAACCTCAACTTTCTTCATAGTTTGAGTGAAAGCATTACAATCTGTTACTAGTTTGAACTTAAGCCCCATTAGGTAAATACGCCATTTTTTAAGTGCCTCAATAATAGCAAGAACCTCCAGTTCATACGAATGGTATTTTTCTTCTTGTTGACTTGTGCGACGACTCATATACTGAACGGGATGATATTGCTGATCGGTAGTATCCTTCTGCAATAATACTGCTCCGTACCCATACATGCAAGCATCCGTATGTACTTCCGTCACTGCTCGTGGGTCATATATCTTAAGTACTGGAGCTCTTACTAAGGCTGCTTTTAATTGTTCAACAGCCAAACATTCTTCTTCACTCATTTTAAATTTTACATTTTTCTTTAATAAATCAGTAAGAGGCCTAGCTTTAGATGCATAGTCAGGTACAAATCTTCTAAAGTAGGATGTTAGTCCCAAAAAACGTTGTATTTGCTTCGTATTATTTGGCACAGGGAAATTAGTAATAGCGCGAGTTTTCTCGACAGATGGTTTTATTGTTCCATTTTCTATCAAATAACCCAGAAATGATACTTTTCTTTTCAAAAACTGACATTTGTCCCATCTTATTTTAAGACCGTATTCTGAAGCACGCTTTAACACAATTTTCAAGCTTTCAATATTGGATTTTTCATCCTTTGTTGGAATAATAATATCGTCCATATAAACAACAATGGTACGATTTTGAATAAGATCTCTAAATACTGAATTAACAAATCTACAAAATACTGCTGGAGAGTTCGATATACCAAAGGGTACGTATAAAAATTCAAACTGTCCACTATGAGTAACAAAAGAAGTATATTTTCGAGAATCCTTATCTACAGATACATGAAAAAATCCATTTGCTAAGTCTAAAGTTGTAAAAACACTTGAACCCTGTAATCGCTCAATTACATCATCGATCAATGCCATTGGAAAATTATCCTTAATTATTTTTTCATTCAATTTGCGATAGTCACAGCACATTCTTTTGGTACCATCTTTTTTAGGCACCAAAACTATTGGTGAAGCATACTCAGATATACTTGACTGAATTATTCCATTTTCTAACCATTCGTTTATTTGCTTTTCAATATAAACCTGATCAACATGAGACGTTCTTCTAGGAGTAGTGTACACTGGTATATCATCTTTAAGTACAATTTTCATAACAACAGGACTTTCTCTTTCCTTTACTGACTTATATGTATTCACTATTGATGACACCAAACTTGCATTTTCCCTACTTAGGTGTTCTAAATCAATTGCTATTTCGTTTTTCTTGAACTGTTCTACATACATGGAGATATGTTCAAACTCATTCAACAAATAGCAACGCTCATTTAAGGTTTTAGCAAATCTTTTAATGAAAATTGCCTCACCTTCTCTAACCAACATGTCAACGTTCTTCAGAACACAATTACCTATTATAGCGGCATAACGTAAATCTACTTCGTTTACGACATGAAATGTAACGTCCATGATTACATTATCAATGTCAACCTTCACATCGCAACTTCCTATAGTGTCAATGGCACTTTCCTTCAAACCCAGTAGTCGACGTCTGTCGCTATTTAATTTAATTTCATTATCCATCATATCTAAGATATCTTTACGGATAATACAAAGATCACAACCTGTATCTACTAAAGCAGAAAATTTATACCCACATAATTGAATATCTTTAAATATTAATCCACACTTGTCACGCAAAATATTAACACTCTGGCCTGTCTTAATAGCATTGTTTTTTGATACTACCTCGTTACATTCGAAGGACCTATGTCCCATCCTATTACATTTGTAACAACGATATTGTTTCCCTGGACAATTATTAGCAAAATGAGATGCATCTCCACATTTAAAGCATTTTTTTGATTCCGTATTTAAACCACTTGACCTTGATTCAATGCGTTTTACTGGTGGTGAAAATATACCTCTATTCTGCGATTGTTGGGATTGATTAACCTTCTCATAAATCTTAATTTGTCTTTTTAATTGACTCACATCTTTGGACTGATATAAAACTGATTTGTTTATTTTAGGGTCAGGTATCCCATTTATAAAATAGTCAATTATGCTTTCGCTATCTAAACTGATAGGCTTTCCTATCTCTATAATAGAGTAAAGATATTCAAGAAATGATTCATTATGCTTTTTGCGACGATTTCGCAAAAGGTTATGTACATCTGCTGAAGACAACTTCGCTCCAAATTCATCTATAAGAGCCTTTTTCAATGAGTGTCAATCTCGTATATCCCTAACACCCCTAATATACAACCTAGCAGCACCTTTTAATAATTGCTTGGCATAAATGAACATTTGAAAACTATTCCATCCTACAATAGTTGCACTATCTTCAAACTCACTTACCCACTGATTAACGTCAAGTGAGTCTACACCTGTAAAAGAGGATACACTCTCTTCAATATCCTTAAGGGTAAAACGTGAAACATTCCGGGTTTGTAAACCCACTTCAGCAGCTTCCTCGTACCGACTAACACTCGATTCAACATCACTATCTTCGCGATCAGAAAGGCCCAAATGTTCGATTAAGCGCAACTGCAAATTCGACTTATTGCCATCTGTAGTCAAACCTAACTCCCTAAGCTTTTCCCGCAATACTGCTACAGTTGCACTTCTAATAGTTTGGAGATCCATCTCTTAATATTTTTTTTTTTTAAATCAACTAAGCAAAACTAAACCTAAACGCCGGTTACAAATATTTGTTTTATGTAATACAAAAGTTAAATACAAATCATATATGTATATTTTTACAAAATTAATTACGATATGAGTTGAAAAGTATTTTCAAATAAAATTTTTTTATAATATTTCCTACTGGCTTGAATAATTACATTAGAATATTTAGAAACATTGTTTACATTTTTTGTTTTGTCTTCTTTTTTTTAAATCGGTTTTAATTCTTGTCTTTTTGTTTATACATCATTATTGTCATTGCATACTCACAATACTGATTTTCTTTTTTCTCAAAAATGCAAACCCTCCGTAAGTATTGATCTCCACCAACTTTTCTACGTATCTGGCCCTTTAGATGTTCGATATGTTTTCTGTTTCTTCTGCCTTTTCGGTACACGTTCTGCTTTCTGCTGCTTTACATCATTAGTGTTAGTCTTCCTCAATTTGGTGCAAACCCATTTTTATTTTGATACCAGAGTAAATTGTTTCAGTTTTTTTACTTTCAATGGTGGTATGTATTTCACGCCGATTTTCAATAGAATTAATTTGTTTGAGTTGAAATATTTTTTACAAACAACGTTTGGATTGAAATTCAAAACTTTTATTTTTGATTAGTAGATGAATTTTAGAAAATTTTTCTTTCAATTTATTGTCTTTTGTTTTGCTCAATATCTTTTCATGAGAGATTTACACATGCAGATATTTTTAAAATTTTTCCGCAAATGTTCTATGGTTTTCAATTTAAATGGATTATCGCACACATATATACGAATAATATTGCTGCAGTTGAGCCCCCAAAGATGTAGTAACATTTGGTTTTAACACATTTTTTAGATTCAAATATTTATTTTAATAATTATGTATACTAAATTAGTACATGAAATTGTTCTTTTTTAAAAAGATTTTTAAAATTAATTTAAATTAAGGTTTTGTGTTTGTGTGTTCCGGTGTAATTATTTTTATATTTTTTCTACAACTGAACTGATCTGATTTTTTCTATTCCATTTATACTCTTTTTCCTGAGTTACCTTCTTTGTTTCTTCAAAAATAGATTACTTTGTTTTAGTATTTTAGTACTTGAGTTGGTACTATTCCTACATCTATATATACAGTTACAGTTCTAAATGATTTTTACGATGAAGGCAAGTGGCGAATACCCATTGATCATCACATTGGTACCCGTAGGCATAACGAAAACAGGTTGAGAATCCCAAAATTCTCGAACAACTACACAAAAAGAACTCTTACCGTACAATTCCCTACAATTTTAAATAACCTTCCGGTCAATCTCACTAACTTGCCTAATACTCCTGCCAGGAGGTCAGTTTTGGTAAAGTTTATTAAGAGCATAACATAATGATTGTCCAAGCACATACATAAATTCTGTATCTTTCTTTCCACTCATTCCCTTGTTCCTACACTATCAACTCTTATCTTATCTTCCTTTAACTAATGTCTAGACATATCTATAGAATTTGTGAATTTAGTCTTAAGACTCAATGCATCAATTTTAAGATTTATTGTTGTTATATCTGAATAACCGCAGATAAGCGCCAAGCTTCGCGGGAACTGTTTCCATTGTAAACGAATTGTAAAAAATTGATTTGGAATAAATACAATACAATACAATACAATACAGTTTACGGATAAGATATCACATTTGTTTTATCCAAAATGTTGAAAGCATTCAATGAACTTGCTTATAGAAAATAAAGTATTACAAAGGATCAAAATATGGTTTACATCATGAAATCAGTTCATGGGCTAAATGAATTTGAGTTACGGACATTTCTAAAAATGTGTACTTTCTTTGACTCAGATTCAAGGGCTGTGAAAAAACCAACTTCATGGATGTCGTATTTTGATTAAAATTTCTCCTGGACCTAATTAGTGGATTTCTCTATGAAGTTTATATGGGATATTAGCAATACCTATTTATTTTCAACAAATGTTTCTGCGTACTTGTCACGGTTGGGACATATTTCATTCTTGAATAATTCCTAAACAACTTCAAAGAATTCAAAACTGAATTGTTGGATATATTTAAAACGAGTGTTAAACATTGTTTAACGAATATGAAATAAAATAACTACTTGCAATTTGGGTATAACAACTTTCGATTTTTTCTTGTCACGGGTGGGACACAGCTAATACTGTTCGATACATATAATAATAAGAATATAGGGCTTTTATCAATTGGTATTAAACTATTTTGTGGACTTGGGAGTCACGATAGATGCTAAACTTAGTTTCAACCTTCATATTAATGCTACTGTCAATAAGGCTAGAGGTGTTCTTTCATTCGTGAAACGGTGGTCCAAAGAATTTAGTGACTCTTTTCATCACTTTAGTTAGACCGATACTAGAATACGGAGCTATAGTCTGGAATCCACAATACCGAGTTCATGCAGATAGACTTGAATCAATACAAAAGCAATTTCTACTTTTCTCTTTAAGGAATTTTCAGTGGGACTCTACGTATAAACTTCCACCTTATAGTAGTCGGTTGAAGCTTATCAATCTTCCAACTCTTGCAAGTCGTAGGGAAATGCTAGGCGTTACATTTATGTCTAAACTCCTGAATGGATTGATTTCTAGTCCAATTCTTTTGAACGAAGTAAACATTGACGTCCCATCACGGGTGTCAAGATATACACAGGCAGTGTAGAACTAATTTCGAATTAAATGAACCTTTTCGGTGTTTGTGTCATGATTTTAACACTCATTATAATTCATTTGATATAACGGATTCACTTTTTACCATAAAGAAAACTGTCTTATCCTATCTTAACTCTTAAAAAAAAAAAAAATAATAATCAAATAAACTAAAAATGTTCACTTATTTAACAATGTAGTATTTATATGTATAATTTCTAACTATTATGTATACTCAGCTGATGATTTTTATTCTGTAGCTGAGCAGTTTTAGATCTCAACGCTTAACAAACCTCCGCCTATCAACAACTCCGCAAAAACAAATCCGTGCGTCATGCGGATGCGCCCCTCGCGCCGGTCGGGCGTACTTTGAAGGGTATCAATCCGTTGGGTATTATTATTATTATTGTTATTTTTATAAATCGAGTGGTAAACCTTATTGAAATTTGTAATTCATCAATTTTTATTTATTTGTTTTATTTATTACGACTCTTAGAGCCTAGATTATTGCATTAATTAATAATATGTACTATATATGAAATTGAACTTGAATTTGAAACATGTAACACAGTTTTGGTAAATTTTATTAAGAGCATAACATAATGATGTGCTTGGACAACATACATAAAGTCTGTATCTTTCTTCCCACTTCTATGAATCTGAACTTAAATTTGAAACATGTAACACAAATCCATTTAAATCCAAACATTTATTTTATATTCATTAATTTCGCGTGAGCATATAATCTTTTCTTAAATAAGTTATTATCACAATTTTTAATATATGCATATAATTCGTTAAAGCATTTTAACCCTTTGTAAAAAATACAATTTTTTTCTGACTCCGTTTACTCTGCCTCGTATTTCTGCCGTGAAACTCGTAGTTAAATTTAATACTTGTTTTTAGATAATTAGGCATACCGTCATACTGTGGAAAAATATTTGCTGTTTTATAGCGTTTTCTTTTCTGGCTATAGTGTTACGCTTTTTGTACGCCGCGCAAGGGTTGTTGTTCTATTCTAAAAACAGGCAACGCCTTTACGGGGTATTTCGTTCTTTTGTGAAAATAGTTGCCTGCTCGCAACGCAAAAGCGTTACACTTTTACCCTGTATAATACTAATTTCACACAGACGGCTTATTGAATAATAAAGGCAATTTTCTACATTAAGACGCTTATTGAGCTCAATCTTCCCTACAAAATTCGAATCTATTATTATTTCATTAGTAGCTAATCGAATGCCTAATACTAATTTCACACAGACGGCTTATTGAATAATAAAGGCAATTTTCTACATTAAGACGCTTATTGAGCTCAATCTTCCCTACAAAATTCGAATCTATTATTATTTCATTAGTAGCTAATCGAATGCCTAATGAAGTCAAAAGCACAATGCAACTCTGTTGGCAGCGTTCCGCTTCCGTTTCCGCTTCTTAGTTTTCAAAGCAAATGTCATTGTCTGCATGGCGGAACGATACAAGGTGGCCGCATCGAACAGCTGATTATAACCTTTTTTATTTGATTTGATACATCAACTGCCGGCGCAGTACGATTTTGACATTTGTCCATCGAATTTACAAGTACATGGAATTTTTTTGTTTGTAGGTATGTCACCATGCTCCCACCTTGTATCATTCCGCCATGATTGTCTGTCTCACCCTTCATACTAATCGAGCAGTTACTTCTGTGTGAAAGCAAAAAAATTACGATTTCATTAGCAGGTGAAATGAGATCATTAAGTTTCTGTGTGAAAACAGTATAAAATGGCGGTGTGGCAGTGCAACTCTGTGAAACCCTCAATTCGCTCTTGTGTTCCACATATACTCTGTTAATATGAGTGCAGATGACCTACCAGATTGCGCATTCACGAGTTCAACATTGCTTCGTTCTGCGCAGCTACGCCAGGTTGACTGTTTGAGCGACTGAACGAAAGAGAGAAAAAAACAAGAGCTAAAGGATGATGACGTAAGAATTGCCCATAAAAAAGAGATGATCTAATGTTTACATGCGCAATCTTCTTGGGTGGTTTGTGATATGAGTGAATATGGTGAGATGAAATGTTTGTATGCACTATAAATGTTGAGAATTTTCTGGGGTAGGAGTAACACTATTAAGGCTTTACCATTTACTTAGGCAACAATTTATTTCAGAAAAGAA
Source organism: Eurosta solidaginis (assembly GCF_040869045.1). Taxonomy (NCBI): domain Eukaryota; kingdom Metazoa; phylum Arthropoda; class Insecta; order Diptera; family Tephritidae; genus Eurosta; species Eurosta solidaginis. Next base: position 78,392,520 of record NC_090321.1, on the reverse strand, counting down.
AACGCTATTACGCTCATCAAATTCAAACTTTGTAGAATGCCTTTAATGGGGGTATTAGAACGTTTGCCTAATATAAAGCGCATATCTTTATTCTGCATTTTTTAGTTTATCAATTTGCGAGTATTTCAAGATAAAGAAAATAGTAGGACAATATATGAAGTATGGCTCAATTGTGGGTCTATATACTTTTGCTTTATAATAATTACTCAAGTTTTTACATGTTCTTTGTATCCAAATTTATAAGAAAAATTATTTACGCACCTAGGTTCACTTTCTCATGGAACTTCCCTTATGTACATCGTGTGAGATGTGTTATAGTCAAAGAAAATTACTTGTTAATTTTTATAATTTCGAAGAATTTTCGTAAGAAAATGTAAAATAACAACTACAAAGGTATTAGAGTTTGCATAAGTTAACGATTTTTTAATGCTTTTTGTTGATGGCTTTTTTACGGTTGTATTAAAATACAACATTTGGCAACACTGCCGCGAAAATGAGCATTTTGATCACTGATGATTATCAGTGATTTTGGCAGCGCTCTCAGAGAGGCCAGAGTAGCGTATCTAGCTGTCCATGTATGTAACAATGAGTGAGCCAACCTTCGCGTTCACTTATCACTATAAATGCATACCAACCTATATACCTGAGTCACTCTTGTATATACACAATGTAGCTATGGGAGTACATATATATGCATTAAGTATACTATTCTCAAATACATGCCTTGTTAGTAATTTATATGCATGCGTTTGAGTATCGACACTGTACAAAACATGCTCTTGCTTTTGGGTTTCATTTCTTGCATAGAACCACATTGAACTACTTACACAAGCGCAGTACCCGCAGTACTGTGTTGAAACACGATGGATAAAGCAGCGTTTATTGCAGAAGTACGCAAAAGAGAGTTTTTGTGGAATAGAAAAACAAGACAACTGCACGCAAACGATAAAAGAAAATTTGAAGAGCTATGGAAAGAAGTCGGCGCAATATTTGGTCTTTCAGGTAAATTTTGTTATTGGGTTTGGTTAGGTAGTATAAGTTACCCTATCTCGACAGGTGTTGCGTTAACGCCCTATCGCATAAAACTTATGCCCGTTTTTCAGTTCGAGTTTTAACTCCAATTGAAGTTGATTCGAGTTTAACCCTGCCACTTATCGAGCAAAGTGGCAAGTTTAAACTCTAGTTAACTTTAAGTGGAGTTTAAAAACGCACTGCAAAACCGGCCATTAAAAACGTTCTAATTTAGAATTAGTTTAAATAAGGTCTCACTTCAGAATTTTATTCAAAAATTCAGAATTTTTTAAAAACGCTCGAGTTCAATAGATAAGGCGTTTATGAAAAAATGTTGCGATAGGACATTTTTGAACAGTTAGTTGAGTTCTAATAAGCTTTCCAACTCTGTATCACGATCAAATCTCACTGGAACGATCTGGATCAGTTCTATGAGAGTTGGCAGCACTCAAATTATGTGTACGCATAGTAGGGTACCTGTTATTTAAAAATTTTTTCCCCGAATCGCACCTAAAATTTGAGTTTAAAATTAAAAAAAAATATATACTTATGTATATCAAACCAATAACTAGTATTATTAGTTCTTTGACCTATGCTACAAATGCGATATATTTTCTATAAAAAATATAGAAGTTTTCTCTTAAGAAGGAACTAGATATCAACACGTCCAAAAATTTCGAAAGATGTATCAAAGAAAGCGTTTTAACCTAATAACAATCGAATGCTTATATTAATAGCCTTTCCTTTTCTGGCAAAAGTGTTACGCTTTTTGTACGCCGCGCAAGGGTTGTAAATTTATTTTGTTCTATTCTAAAATGCAGGTAACGCATTTACGGGGTATTTCGTTCTTTTGTAAAAATTGTTGCCTGCTCGCAACGGAAAAGCTGTACACTTTTACCCTGCATTAAATGGCGGTGTGGCAGTGCAACTCTGCTATAGTCTGTCTTCAAAAATATTCAGCATTGCGTTTATCAAAACTTTATTAAATATCTGATAAGATTGCCTAGCTTATTGCTGTAAATAGAAATTTTCTGGGAAAAATTTGGCGTGTCCATAAATTTTGACCTTGCAAATGTATCGTTTTTCATGCATGCCTCAAAACGAATATAATGTAATTATTTTATTGCCATTTTAATGTTTTGTCAGATTTAAGGTTCATGCACATTATACGACGCGACACGTCTCGACAAAATATTCGCGGCATTTTTGCCTAATTGGTAAACTTGGTCGTGTCGTGTCGTACGACTGTCGCTAGATGTATGGCTGCATAACAACACCCCTGCAAAAATCGTTTGATCATGGGGTCCACTGGAGTACTTACCATTATACTCCACTGTAATGCAGAAATGGCCCAACTCATGTTTCTACACGAACATATTGTAAGCCGCTCATTGCTCGTTTTTAACGATTGTAATCACTACACGATGTTTATTGGACTGTGGGTACTCCATGGATTACTCTGATGTAATGCTGAGCTGGAGTATATGGTCCAGTCCTAGGGCATCGCAATGTTTATTGGACCATATTTTTTGTATGAATTGTGGTTAATTTTGGAGCACTCGCTTGGTCCATAGCGAGTACTCCATACATGCATGCATGGAGTACTCGCGATTTTTGCAGGGTCATGCAAAGAGTATTTTATCGCTATATGTCGCGTCGTATAATGTGCACGAACCTTTAACTTAAATATGTATGGGGTGTTGAATAAAAAAAAGTGGATAAATATAGGAAACCCTAGTGCATATGTCAGTAAGTGCTACCAATTAAAAAGGATGAGCTGTCAATAATCTACAACGAAAAACTAAATGGAGAGAACCGCCATACAGATCCGAAATTGATCCAGATAAAAATCAGGATCACAATGTTGATGTTGAATCTGCCTGATAAATATTTATCGGGATCTGGATCAGGCTTCATCAGAACTCAGCTAGTATAATAATAAATAAAAATATGAAAAATAAAAATAAAATAATGAATCGATAGCATGAAGGTATCGATACCTGTACTTGCAAGTAGCAAGCAAAAAAATATTGATACCTACTAAGTATCGGGCCGAAAGTTTCGGTACTTATATCGATACCTATTTGGTAGCAATTTATAACAGGGATTGACTATTAAATAGGTAAAAAAATGGCAGGATGAATTTCGACTTCGGTTTGAACAATTTAAAGATTTAACTTCGGTAACGTTTTACAAGACGGTGCAACTCCTAATTTTTATCGAACATTATCAAAGGTGGTATCAAAAGACGCGTCTCGACCTCCGTTTTTAGAATCCGAAAGCGAAAATTTAAATTTTTGTTTCTGTCAAAAGATATAAGCAAAAAATCGGTTAAAATTTTCAAGTGGTTATTGTTTTTTGCCAGATTTGTTGTACACACACACACACACACACTAATGCAGAAAGGTGTTCTGCGCGCATTTAGTTTTGATCCCCAAACCGGTGTCGGACCCACCCAGGGTAATTTTTTATAAGCGCGGCCAAAGCAGAAAGGTGTTCTATGCAAAAAAAAAAAAAAAAACTATGGATCGGGCCCCATATTTCGGACCCTCTCGGGGTCTTTTTACGGTTTTTTGTAAATCACTCTCGACAGAAATAAAATTTTTCGGATTCTTAAAACGGAGGTCGAGACGCGTCTTTTATGATACCCCTTCGATAATTTTTGATAAAAATTAGATGGTGCACCGTCTTGTAAAATGTTAACAGGAGATTGATACATATGAATTTGTGAAAAGCAGTTGCAAGTTGTATGGTTATTGTTTTTTTTCATGTTTTTTTGTACACATATATATAAAAGGGTGTGGTTAAATTCTCGAAGTAAAAATTATCCTCTGACCAGTAATAAGCTGCCATCGTGCCATACTCCAGGCAAGTGGAATGGTTGGTTTCATTGTGGATATCGGCATAGGACTACATATTTATAATAGACTAGATCGCCCGACAGGCGTTGCACTGTCCGAAAATTTATTTGCCTATATTCAAAAACTATTCCTCCCTTCCGGTTGTCCCTTTCTATAATATCCTTGTTTAAACTTCTAATTTTTCTTCTCCCTCCCCCTCCAACTGCCATACCCATGCCCACTACCATTCTCTTTCCTTACCGCATTCCTTCTACCTCGTCCATAATTGTTCCAACTATTAAAAATGGGCGGCCGCCGAGTGTATTTCTGCCGTTAAAAGCTTCTCAGTGAAAATTCACTTGATTGCTGTTCGGAAGCGGAATAAAACAACTGTATTTATTTATTTATGGAAAAAGGAAACATTTATTTGTTTAAGCTTACAAATACAGCCACTTTGCAAAGCTCTAGGGTTGACCTAGTTTAAAAATTAGAATTTAAAAGTGCAAGTTCAGGGTAACATTTTTTTTAAGAAAAGAAAACGCATTAGAAAATATGGCAAGGAGCGGACGATCAAAATCGTTGACGGTGAGAAAGAAAATCCTTACTCATCGTCTATTTTTTAGTGATGAGAGCAAATAGTACATATTTGGATCAGATGGCATGGCGGAAACGAAATTAAGAGCTGCAACTCAAAAATATTAAGGCAGCTGTGTGTCCGCTCAGGGTTAGGTGAGGTTGAACAGGCCAGCCCGTGAGGACCTCACATCGAATTATTGATTCCATAGTGTTACTAGAAGTTTGTTTAATGACCAAACTGAAAACCATACCAAAAACCCGGAGCTATGTAATAAAATAAATTCGTTCTCTTGGCAAATTCTAGAAGCTTTCTAAGACCTATGTTACTTGCTGCTTCTATATCTGACAGCTGTATTACTCCTAATAAGACCTGACAAGCGCAGGGTAAGAGCATAAAATGTGCTCGATCGCTTCCTCCTCCGAACTTCCCGCGCTTCCTATATCCACTATCACTGACCAAGCCTAAGTTGCAAGCATGTGACTCCAGAAGGCAGTATCCAGTCAGAATACCAGCCATGGGTCTACAGTCCTCTCTTGTTAATCACCTAACCTTACCTAATGATAGGAGTAATTTTGTAAGTCTAAGGTTGTAAGACTACATATGATCTTCGTCACTTTACAACCCGCGCTTGGGTACACGCCTTTAGTCGATCATGTGCAACTGTCCTCTCCTCTTAATCTGGACCAATCTAATGGGGACGACTACGGAGCAAGCTTCGAAAGGTGCGCTCTTTTTAGCTATCCCATCCGCTTTTTGATTCTCATCTACTTCCATATTGACTGGGGCTTCAAATTTCACCGAATGCTTACGTATAGGACATTCATTGTTGTCTGAAAAAAATGTTATAGATCGGTGGTATATATAGTACATACAACCGATCTTTCAAATAAGAAACTTTTCGTAATTTCTGCCCCATTTTAACAGCTAGAAGCTTCAAATTTCATCAAATACTTACGTTTACGTCATATATTGTTAAGATAAGTGATTCATTGTCATATCTATTTCATGAAGACCACAAAAAACGTGAAACTTTGCATCCCCATACAAACTACCTACATATTTTTATTTTATATTTATCTTAAAAATAGCTTAGGAATGTACATCTGTTCACTATATATTTAATATCATATACAGCCGATTATTTGGATATTACGAATGGGATACGATTATTGTAGAGCTCCATTCATGAAAGGTATGAAGTCTTCGGCACAACCGAAGACAGTCCCATCCTTACTTGTTATTATTATCTATTTTCTTTATAAACTGTCTGATTGAAACTCGCAATCATTGTGGATAAGGCAAGGGTGATATCTTCTGCAAAGACCTCAAATTACCTGATTTTTAAAGTGACTATCTTGATCTCATCCTGTTTCTCTTTATATCACCCGCTGAAAATAGCCGACCGTGTGCGCCGCCATATTGAACATTCTGCCAGACAGTTGACGGATAAGATATCACACTTGTTTTGTATACAATGCCTGCAATAGCGTTGTAAGCATGGAAACCACCAAATAAAATACTTTTCAGAGAAGTTTGCGAGGCTTACACATTTTACAAACTTTGCGACGGTTTAATGAGTTCCATGAGTTGCTCTAGTAGAAACAAATTTCGATATAACACATTGTAATAAAAACCAACTATCTCAACCATTTAATTTCAGGGCCTAAAGCTAAAGCTATATGGCGAGGTATACGAGATCAGTTTTACAAGCGCATAAGTGCGAAAAAAGTGCCGATATACATATTTGGCGATAACTACTATATTGAGGAACACGATAAACCTCCATGGCAATACTTTGAACCTATGATGTTTGTCCTTGACAGCTACAAACCCGACCAAAATGTTGTCATTATTGATGATATACCTACAAATGATATACCGTTGTCCGTCGATTCGAATTGTTCCTACGGTGAAGACAAAACTCAGAGTGAAACGAACACTTTTCCAAGCATAACGTACGAACAGGATAATGATACAAATATCAGCGCCGTGGAAATAAAAGAAGAACCGGAATTTATTATTGGTGAGGAGCCCCGAATGCCATTAGTAGACAGCCTACCGCCATTAGCTATGGTAAAGCCCCAATTACCGGCACCAGCATTTACAAGTATCAAACGAGTTTATACACTTGATGAAACGGACGATTTAGATGTCACCAAATCCAAAAATGAGCAAACTACATGTCCATCCAAAAAAGGGGCACTTGAGTCGGTAGCTAACCAAAGCGAACCAAGAGCTGTTGAAGTATCGGATGATGAAAATGAAAACTTCATATTCCTTCGTTCACTGTTACCTTTTATGAAAAAATTAGATCCGGTACAACAACTACGAGTTCGAATGCGATTTCAGGAGAGTTTACTTGAACAATTGGGACAAAAGCGTTGAAATAGAAAAAAATGTTCGTTAATTGCTGAAGACAAAATACATGAAATATTTTATTTCTTATATGTAGTTTATACATACGAATATTCATTCATTCATACTATGAATTTCTTTAGTTTTTCTTAAATAAATACATTTTTTAAACCATTTTTTATTTAAGTATATATATATTTTTTTTAATTGAGTGCTAAACGACTTTTATATCACAACATATAAATTAAAAACAAAACCTTTTAGTCGTTTAAATTATGTTTTTATTCAACACATGTTTCGACACGCGCGTGGTGTCATCATCAGTTGTAGTATTCAACTAAACATTGTCATAGGAGATAATCATAAAGAATCTAACAAAAACGAAGTAAATCATTAAAAAGTTAATATAATGCAAACACAATGCACTTAGAAATCAAATACAATTGAATAAGAAATACAGAAAAAGAGTAAACAATAAATGACTTGGTAAGTATACCAACAATAAACAGAAACAAACGAAAGCCGTGTTTTTTAACACGCGTATATCCGTTTACGCTTAAACTTTATATTGACTGCTAAGAGACAAACTATAAATACACCTCTGAAATTGCTGCGCATAAATTTTGTCCTACTAAATTTCAATACGCATTATACTCAGATGTAACTGAAATATGTGTCTTTGTTTCACCCTGTACACTAATTCTATGTATTATATGTGTGTCCACAATTCATCGCAACTGATTCAGCTATATGTTATACCCTATGGCCATCAGAGCGTTGCGTCTCCGCTTTTCGCTACACCCTGTTGCTGTAGCTAGTTGTTTTACCACAGCCGCTAGATGGGTCTCCTAAGCATTATCTAAGCGAAGATAGGCGTTTTTTAACACGCGCAAACGAAACGTATACGCGCGTGTTAAAAAACACGGCTGAAGTTTACTGAACAGCTGAGAACAAACTTGAATACAGTGGGCCAGTATCGCGATTTACGCAAACATTTTTATTTACGTAGATGTGAAAGGATTCTAAAATGTTTAATCTCTTCACACTGGATTCGGATTTTATGATTTGGCAGTCGCTTTCACTTATCGAGTGTGCATGTTCGGCAATTCCACTTCTAGGATAGATATTTTCAATATATTTTAAGTGTTCCTTTAACCTGATGCTTACAGAGCGGATCGATTGGCCAATGTATTTTGCGCCGCATTCTTCTCCGTCCTTGTTTTTCCGTGAACAGGTCACGGAGTATACCCCCGGTTTTTCTAGGCGTTCACATTTGTCCTTTGTGGATTTTAAGAGGGATTTAAATCAATCATTTTTTCAGTTTAGAGGCGATTTCTACGAACAAACTGATGGTTTGCCAATGGGTTTAAGTATAAGCCCTTTTCTTTGTAATCTGTTCATGAATACAATCGAAAAACAGTTAACTCAAAGCTCGCTTTTCCACGTTTCTACTGTCGATACGTTGATGACTGCATTGTTATTATTGAGAGAGACAAAATTGCAAAAACGCTGAATTTTTTCAATTCATATAAGGATAGTATTCAGTTCAAATGCGAAAATGAAATCAACAACGAGTTACCCTTTTTGGATCTTAAACTCAAGCACAATGATGACGGTGCTATCCGCTTCCCAAGGCAGTCGGTTCTATGTACTGGAGCGACTTGGGATTTTTCCCGACCAAGGTCTGTCATTTCAGTGTGATCCTATTTAATTTGTTGCGTCCCTCCCACAAATTGTCATCCTCCCAGCAGCTCCTTGCAGCAGGACTGCTCCATATTCTCTTACTCCGGGAAGGCATCGAATCCAATCCGGGTCCGTCTCCTGACCCCGGTCCTGAGAAATGGCTTTGCTGCATCTGCCGGAAAAGAATCTTTTTAGGACGGTAATACTCTGTTCAGTGTGTCTCGTGCAAGGGATGGTTGCATCGGACAGGTTGTTCTGGGCTTGATCCCAAAACCCGACGTCCACGTAACTTTTATAAATCTTTTGTGGCTCCTTGCTGTTCACGCCCAAGGGCGTCCCGTAGTCTACGCCTAAGCGCCCCCCACTACCTCCCAGCAGCCGCGCTGCTCAGCAAGTCACAACAAGTACCCGCTGCTGCTCGCGCCCCACGGCTCCAGCAACTCAAACAGCTGCTACCACTCATAACTACTACCTTCGTAGTAGAGTCGGTAGCAATGCTGAGCATCAGCCCCTGCCCCCGGGCACGACGTTCTGCACAATAAACGGAGACGCCCCCACACGTATGGTAGGAAGCTGTCACAGTTCGCCAGATATCTCAATCGTGAGCGCAGAACTCGTAAACTGCGTCAACTGGCAGCCGATGGTAACATTGGCATCCGACCACCTACCCATACTTATTTCGCTCGAGCGTACCGCCGACTTCATCGTTACCGAAAAACGCACTTTCATAAACTTCAAAAAAGGAAAGTGGGAATAATATAAATCTTTTACAGACAACCGCTTTGCTGCACTCCCTATCCCGACTGATGCCCGCCAAGGGGAGCGTGCCTTCCGTAAGGTCATTGAATCCGCCTCGGCACGTTTCATTCCCGCCGGGAGAATTCCCGAAATCCGGCCCCACTTCCCAGCGGAGGCCGCAAACTTAGCGAGAGAACGTGACCTTTTAAGACAACTTGATCCAGGCGACCCCCAAATAAGGGATATAAACCAACGCATCAGATTGCTTGTGAACGAACACAAGCGGGCGAAATGGGAGGAGCACCTAAGAGGTTGTGACCTCTCTACCGGTGTGGGTAAACTTTGGTCCACCGTAAAGTCCCTATCGAATCCGACTAAGCACAAAGACAAAGTTTCAATCGCCTTTGGCGACAAAGTGCTGTCGGATGCAAAAAAATGCGCGAGCGCTTTCTGCCGACAATATATAATGCATCCTACGGTCGACAAAGATAGACGGAGAGCAAAAGACACGCACATAAACACAAATTCAGCGCATCACCGTCAAAGAGGTTGAGGACGCCATTGGTCGCGCTAAACCATCCAAAGCAGTGGGCCCAGACGGCATAGCCATGCCGATGCTTAAAAGCCTAGGGAAAGAGGGTTTCAAATATTTAGCGCATGTCTTCAACCTGTCTCTTTCCACCTTTGTCATACCCTAGAAATGGAAAAGCCAAGGTGGTCCCGCTACTAAAGCCTGGGAAAGCAGCTAACATAGGTATCGTATCGTCCGATATCTCTCCTATCGCCAGTAGCAAAGACGCTTGAAGCCATTTTGCTCCCTTATTTCCAAGCAAATTTGCAGCTAGCCTCTCATCAGCATGGCTTCATAAAACTCCATAGCACTACCACCGCGCTAAATGCCATTAACACCCAGATAAATTGCGGTTTAAATCAATACCCCCACCATAAAACAGTACTCGTAGCGCTAGACCTATCAAAAGCTTTTGATACGGTCAACCAGGGCTCGTTACTGCAAGACCTGGAAGGGTCTATCCTTCCCCCATGTCTTAAAAGGTGGACCGCAAATTATCTGGGTGGTCGGCAGGCATCGGTGCAAATTAGAAACGAAACATCAAAACCAAGGAGAATTAAACAAGGGGTGCCACAGGGTGGTGTCCTATCCCCACTTTAGTTTAATTTCTACATATCTAAGCTACCTTCACCACCGGAAGGAGTCAAAATCGTTTCCTACGCCGATGACTGCACAATAATGGCCACAGGCCCAGGCCCAAAGATCGATGCGCTATGCAATAAAATAAACGGCTACCTCCCTGATATCTCTAGTTTTTTCTCCTCGCGAAACCTGGCATTATCACCGACTAAATCTTCCGCGACCTTATTTACAACATGGACGTCCCAAATGTCGACCATTTTGAACATCCACGTCGATGGCACTACGGTACCGACTGTCCTACACCCCAAAATCTTGGGTGTGACGTTTGATCAGGATCTACATTTTGGTGAGCACGCAGCCGCAATTGTTCCGAGAATTCAGAGCCGTAACAAAATCCTCAAATCCCTCGCTGGCAGTATCTGGGGAAAAGATAAAGAAACGCTCATGACTACATACAAAGCAATTAGCCAGCCGATTACGTGCTACGCGTCACCCATATGGTCGCCAAGCCTAAAAATTACTCACTGGAATAAACTACAGGCCTGCCAAAATACTGCTCTCGGAATCGCCACGGGCTGTCTTCTTATGTCCCCAGAACACCATCTGCATAATGAGGCGAGAATACTCCCCATCAGGGAGAGAAATGAGATGCTGACCAAACAGCTCCTGTTGAATACCCAGAAACCTGAGCATTCCAACAGACATCTGATTGATGAACCAGCACCACCTAGGGGCTTAAGGAGCATTTGAGGAAATACGGCACCTGAGAACACAGCCGTATGAAGCTAAAAAACACAAGCAGGTCTTTGGTGAACTCCATAAACAGGCGTCGGACCTTTATGCCGGGAATTGCCCGGTGAATCCAGTACTTAAAGAAAAGTATCCAAACCTCGCGGAAGAGGAACGCATACTCCCCAGGGAAACGCGTGTCACTCTTGCTCAACTTCGTTCTGGATACTGTAACAGGTTAAACTCTTACCTATCCAGAATCAACCGCGACATACAAAATGTATGCCCCGCTTGCAGTGTGTCCCCACATGACACCAACCATCTCTTTAATTGTAATGTGGAACCAACGCCTCTAACGCCCCTTTCCTTATGGTCCACCCCTGTTGAAACGGCAAGTTTCCTTGGACTCCCGTTAGAGGATATTGATGACAATTTGTGATCGGCCGCGGCTGTTAGGTGGGGCGAAGCATTGTTATAACAGCAACAACAACAACAACAACGGTGTTATCGAATTTGATATTCACTCCTACTCTGCATTTCGACTTGGATTGGAATTTTTTCGATTTGGCAACTTTGGTATTCTGTGTTCCAATCTCTTTCAAGCCAACCTAATAAAACCGCACTGCGTTTTTTAGCGCACGCAAACAACCGGCGTTTTTTGCCCGAACCCAAATAAGCATGCGTTGCGACAATGTAAAGCATGTGTGCAAACGTCAAATCTAAATGTCACGCAGAACAAAAATTGGAAATCGAGTTAGGTTTTCACGCAGCAAATTCAATTTGGGTTGCTCTCATACAAGTTGTATGTGTGTTTCTTTCGCACCCAACGGAAAATAATCTCACCTCAATGATTCCAATAAAACAAATAAAAGATAAAAAAATCAATCACCACTTTTTTTGTGTTTATGCAAAATCCAAATTCAATCTGACAGTCCACCGCCAGGGCTGCCAGACCTTTTCTTCTCTTTATTAAAATTGGAGGTTACCAGATCTATCATATGAAAAATGTTTCCTAGATACTAAACACTCCCGCCCAAAACCTACGGTTTTCCAGCGACATTCTTATTTGGTTAAACACCCTTCAGCGACATCAACAGGCAGAATGCAAATTTTTTGTACTGGCCTTCTAAGTGTATTCGTTGCTGTCTGAATGGTTACTGATCGTACATGACTGTCCTCGCTTGGATGGAGATGGATTATGCGTCCCATGGCCCATTGAGCAGGCGGGAAATTTTCGCTCCTTATGAGAACTAGCTGGCCCAGCTGCACCCTTTCAGACGATCTGCGCCATTTTTTGCGCTCTTGGAGTGTTGCCAGATACTCATTGTGCCACCGCTCCCAAAAGGTTTTCACCATTCGCTGTCGCTCTTGCCACAACTGCACTCCTCTAGAGGATGATTTCTCGGGAACCGAAAAAGGTAGGGGAAGAACAAGCGGCTCCCCATTCAAAAAATGACCAGGCGTCAGTGCCTGTAGATCGTCAGGATCATCACTTAATGGATGTAATGGTCGAGAGTTGAGTATCGCTTCCACTTGAGCAAGTAGTGTTCTCAATTGCTCAAAAGGCAGCACTCTGAGTCCAATGACGCGAACTAGGTGGTGCTTCATCGATTTCACAGCGGCTTCATATATTCCTCCTTGGTGAGGCGCTGCTGGTGTCATGAATCGCCACTCCGTTCCCTTCGATGATAAGTGCTGGAAAACGTCTTCTTTGTGCCATCTGTCCATTGCCCTTTTGATCTCTTTTGCTGCTCCTACAAACGCTGTGCCATTGGCGCTGTAAATTCGTTCACAACGCCCGCGGTGGGAAACAAATCGCTCGTAGCAGGCTATGAATGCAATCGTGGTTAATTCGGTAACCACGTCTAAATGCACCGCTCTTGTCTTCAAGCATACGAACACGGCGATCCACACCTTTTGCCTAACAATTTGCTTGCCTTCTCTGTCTATCATTTTGATGTCTACAGGTCCTGCATAATCTACGCCAACATGCAGGAATGCCTTGCCTGGAGTAACGCGATCAGATGGTAAGTCCGCCATGATTTGGGCTTCGACTCGATGGTTATGGCGTACACAAGCCAAGCATTTGTGCAAATAATTTCGCAGTGAACTACGCAGCCGTGGGATCCAGTACGTTTGACGTATGAACTGCATCATGACTTGCACTCCTCCATGCTTCGTTTCACGATGTGCATGATCCATAATAAGCCATGCTAACCTTGAACCATCGGGAATAATGACTGGATGACGCGTACTCTCATCCAAGTTGGCATTTTTCAATCGTCCGTGCACCCTTAGCAACCCGTCTTTTAGCTCTGGTTTGAGAGACTCAATCCTACTTTTATTTGGAATGCTTTTTCCAGATTCTAGGCATACGATCTCCCTTTTATAATACTTCTTCTGTTCCTGACTAAGCAAGAGCCACATGGCTTTTGTTCTATGGTGGTTTGCAAGTGATACATTTATACTTTCCGCCCTCTTCTTCGATACAGGTCGTGGAGTGGAACCACGGCTTTACTTTCATGACCGCACGCCGACTAACCCCGAATGATTTGCCATCTATACCAACCATCTTATGGCTAGTTGGCGAAACAGGGAACTTATGTTGGACATAGAGACTAGACGCAATTAAATTCGGTTGCGCCCCACAATCTAGTAAAGCCCTAACTGGCCCAAAGCATTGACCATTCACCTCCAACCTAATCATTATCGTTGGCAGCAGCGCATTTTTCTTATCTTTCCTAAAGTCAAAGGCTCCGCCATAATTCTCATACAAGTTTATTTCCATTCCCTTGTTCTCATTACAATTGTTTACTTTTTCTGAAAATAGTTTGCGTTTTTTAATCAGTTGCTCTCGTTTATCCAGTAGGCTTAGCTCTTTGTCCACCTTTTTAATCTCTTCGTCAATGGCATCGCTTCCTCCTACATGAACATACTGTGCTGTATAAATACGATCACCAGTTGAATTTCTCTGTCTCTTCCCTGGACGCCATTCTGTACCATTTCTGAAATTTTGCCGGCTACTCCTGCCTGATTCCTTGATCACGAGGGCCTGTTTGGAAATCTCCTTCATTGGACATAAAAGACTGTTATGTTTCATTTGACCCGGGCAGCGTACGCATGAACCTTGAAAACAATTATCAGCACCATTACCCCGCTTGAAGCAGTTACGGCAAAGACTATTCCTATTGATCAACTCCTCTATTGCGCGCAGGTTCAGTGCCTTGAATTCATCGCAAGACCATAGCGCATGATGGCGTTTGCATGCCACACATTGACCTAATTGCCTTTCCATATTGCCACTTGAATCTTGACCACGCTTTACCCTATCACCGTTGCCAATCTCTCTTTTATTGTTCGGTGCTGCACGCCTGTCAGGTGTACGCTTGCTATGCATATCAGCCACATTTGCCAAAGCTGCCGCTTGACGATCTAAAAATTCTAGCATCTGCTTGATAGTGGGTGTCTCCGTCTGTCCTTGGAGCTCCCACTGCTTCCCGGTCTCAGAATCTAAACGCTCGTGAAGAAGATGAACCACCATCATGTCCCAACCTTCAACCGGGATGCCCTGAGCACGTAGTTGGCGTAGTACTTCATGGGTAACATTCGACATGCGCTGTAAATCATTTGGACGCGGAGCACCCTCAATAGCAGGAAGTCTTAACAGTTGCCTCAAATGCTCCCAACAAATAGGGTACTTCCTATCGTACAACTGCTTAAGCCTATCCCATGCTTCCATATAATTATCATCGGTCAGCTGCCATTCACCTAAGGTACGTGCCGCTTTTCCCACGAGAGATTTCTTTAAGTACGAAAATTTGAACGCTGGCGAAACGTTCTCATTGTTGTGAATAGCTGCTACGAATCGATCACGAAATCCTGACCATTTGGTCAGTGTTCCGTCGAAATCCCCCCACGTATTCTTCATATCGTGCTGGCGGTACGGTAGGTTCACTTGCACTGCTAATGGGGTTGTGTCATTTGTGCCATCATCGGCGCAGGAGCGAGTTCCTTTATTTTAGCTGCTAATGCCGCTTGTGCAGCAAAAAAGCTTGTTTCAACTACTGCTGCAACATCATCATACGTATTGGCTTTCTTTGCATCCCGCTCCATTTGCTTTTGATGCGCATTGACAAATCGTTCATAGTATATTTCTAATTTTTCAGCTCGAACCTTCACCTGCTCCAAGGTCGCCTCTGAAAACTCTGCAGCCCTGGTATATTCTTCAATTCGCGATATGGACTTGCGAATGCTTTCTAGCACACCCGCCATTTTGCCTGAAAGTCGAGAAAAAAGGTATAAATAATCGAGATTAATTTTATTTAAATTTACTTCAGTAATTTCACTTAAGTCTCGGCCGCAATATTCAAACCACTCGACCTTACTTTATTCGAAGCATAAGCCGAACGACTCACTATACATTGGCACTTTTGTCACCTGTGTATATGTATACATGTATTCAACCCCACATGCCCAAGCCATTTTTTCTCATTTACATAATGTCCAAGTAATCTTACTACTATATTGGATTCTTTCTCTTTAACCCCCCAAAGGGATCTTTCCCAAATGTCCGGCTGAATCAATGTCAACATCGGACTCTTTCTCTTTTGCCTGAAAGCATCTTTCACATTTGTCCAGTTGAATCTATGTCAACATCGGACTCTTTCTCTCTTGCTCGAAAGCATCTTTCACATTTGTCCAGTTGAATCTATGTCAACATCGGACTCTTTCTCTCTTGCTCGAAAGCATCTTTCACATTTGTCCAGTTGAATCTATGTCAGCATCGGACTCTTTCTCTCTTGCTCGAAAGCATCTTTCACATTTGTCCAGTTGAATCTATGTCAACATCGGACTCTTTCTCTTTTGTCGTTAAATTAAATTTTCCAAACGCTTCAAGAACTTTCTCGAAACTACACACATACGCACAGTTCTTATGGGCTATGTATGTACTCTGTCAAGAGAACTTCACCTTTATACCCCCATAGATCACATAGAGAACGGGTGAATCATCCTGCACCCAGCCTTGCACATGTATACTTACAAAAAACAGCTCCCAATCCACGATCCAGACGAACCTGCATACACTTGAATGTAATTGTGTACATAAAAGCCAACAGCGAAATCACACAATGCACTCCTGATGTTTAAGCTTATTCAGTCCTCGTTTGCTTCGCGATTACAATCCGGCTCTACATGGACCAATGTTTCTTTCGCACCCAACGGAAAATAATCTCACCTCAATGATTCCAATAAAACAAATAAAAGATAAAAAAATCAATCACCACTTTTTTTGTGTTTATGCAAAATCCAAATTCAATCTGACAGTCCACGGCCAGGGCTTCCAGACCTTTTCTTCTCTTTATTAAAATTGGAGGTTACCAGATCTATCATATGATAAATGTTTCCTAGATACTAAAAAGATACTAAACAATGTGCATGAGACATTTTTGACAGAAAATGACTTGCGTGCGTTTATATTAGGTTGGCTTGTTTCGATCCAACTTCGAATCTTTCGATTTTGTGTATTCTGCATTTCGATCATAGTTCCGTTTTTCTAAGTTGCAAATTTTTTGGCGGAAAAATATTTTATTTTTATTTTTTTATTAATTTATAGCAGAATTTTAACGAAAATGTAAGTAAAACTTGTTGAGAAACGTAAAAGGATTGATGGTGATTGTTTTTATATGTTTCCAACACAAGTTCAGTATGAGACGTTGGCTAATTTAATGGCAACAAAGCGGGATATGATGACTCCTGGGAAGCCAGCCTTGGCATAAAATTCTTGCTTCGCTTGTATTTTCTCCTCTTCACTTTGTTTAAATGTTCTCCACTGAGGGCATAATTTTGGTTGCCTTACATCCAGAAACGTAGACAGTGACTTTGACACTGTTGACTCTCCCATTCCTACATTATAATCCGCCTCTATTCCATGCTGGTAACTGCCTTCTGCAAAAAATCTCAAAGTAGCTACTACAATATTAAGGGCAGATGTCGATACCGAAGTCCTTGGATAAAACAAGTAGGTCGCGTCCCGCCAATTTGTAAGAAAAATTAAAAAGTAGCACGACGCAAATTGGAAGAGAAGTTCGGCCTAAAATCTCTTCGGAGATTATCGCGCCTTACATTTATTTATTTATATGGCAACATAGGTACTTTCATACAAAGCTGTTGCAACAACTTTTTTGTTCATTTGATTACTAAAACGGTCAGTTACGAATCAACGATTTGCGCGCAGTTGATTCAACATCTTGTTGCGATGGATAAAAATTGACAGAGTTTTCGGTGGATTTTACCAGTCTTATTCTTTCAGTGTAAGTCCTTAGAGAATAAGTGATAGGCCTACCATTGCAGATACCGACATGATCAGGATCACGAGCTTAGTTGATTTAGCCATTTCCGACTGTTGGTTTGAACGCAAACTGGTCCCTCAATTTTTGAGATATCTTGATGAAATTCAGTGAGAGGTTGGAATGTGTTCGACTGATCCCCTGTCGGAACCGACTAGATCGGACCACACATATATATAATACTTCTATATCAATACCTTCCTATCTTCCTAATGTGCAAATTTTCTGTCAATCGTTATTTGCTGAAACTGTGCAAATGTATGTTCTGCGCATGCGCGGGCTTTGTTAGTGTTAGTGAATTGTAGTAGCGTGTGTAAAAAAAGTATTAAAGGGGTAACAACGGGTAACTATCCCCTTTACCAAACTTCTGCATACTAAATGTTATAAAATCTCAGTGTAGTCGATTAAACAATGAAAAAGCCAACAAATACAATATAAGGCTTGATGTATTTGTTATTTAAACATGGGCTGCAGCCATAAAAAGTACATTATTTACATAAATAGTAAAAAAAAAAAAGCGATGAATTCATATTTTTGAAATGAAAAAAATTCAAATATACATGTATAAAAACATACTTATACATACATCCCAGCAAGCTTTTCTTCACACGTTTTTGAAAATAATTTAAATTGAGTTAGCTTGAACAACCCCGACGGCTGCACTGTATGCCATTTTGCACATCCCACCTGTAGACCTGGTAGCAAAGAACAAAGCGTTAACCCCCGCAACCAGGCTCGGTGCTTCGGGGCAGCTTGAGTTCCGACTATATGGCCATAGTAGTATAGCGTCATCAATCACTCGACGAACAGACTACATGATTCCCTATCTACGCTTCGAGGGAGATCTTAAGGCCACAATAGAGGTGGACGGTCGGCACAAAAGTGCGCAAATGGCGGACGAGGCGATACATGTGTACACCGATGGTTCCAAAGTAGTGGAAGGAGTAGGGTCTGCGGTATACTGCGCTGATCCGGAAATAAGCAGATCCTACAGGCTGCCGGATTACTGTAGCGTTTTCCAAGTGGAAATATTAGCCGTAACCAAAGCAGTAGAAACCCTGGAAGAGAATAGCTTAAGCTGCAACCGTGTTAACTTTTATATTGACAGTCAAGCAGCAATTAAGGCAATAATCTCGCATAGCACAGCATCTAAATGCGTGTTAGAGTGCAAGCAGTCTCTAGAGAGAATCGGGACAGGGAGAAGCATACATCTATATTGGGTCCCAGGGCATATGGGAATAGATGGGAATGAAAAAGCGGACGAACTAGCTAAAAAGGGCGCATCCCTTGAAGCTTGCTCCGTAGATGTCCCAATTAGATTGGGCGAGATTAAGCGAAGTCGAGAGGTACACATGATCGACCAAGCGGGAAAGGCGTGGGTTCAAGCGCGGGGCTGTAAAGTGTCGAAGATTATGTGTAGGTCTTACAACCTTAGACTAACACAGTTGCTCCTATCATTAAAAAGAGAGGACTGTAGACTCATGACGGGTATTCTGACTGGACACTGCCTTCTGGCGTCACATGCCTTTAAACTAGGCTTGGTCAGTGATAGCAGATGCAGGAAGTGCGGGTTGGAGGAGGAACCGATCGAGCACGTTCTGTGCTCGTGCCCTGCACTTGCCAGGCTAAGACTCCAGCTATTAGGAGTGATACAGCTGTCAGATCTAGAAGCAGCAAGTGGCTTAAGTCCTAGGAAGCTTCTAGTATTTGCCAAGAGGACGGAGTTATTTTATAACATAGGTCCCGGTTTTTGATAGGGTTTTTCAGTTTGGTATTTAAAACAAACTTCTGGTAACACTACGGACTCAATCAGTCTATGTGAGGTCCTCATGGACAGGCCAGTTCAACCTACCTACCTACATAGCTGGAACGATATATAAACGTTTTCAAAATTTTACTTATATTGAGTTTTTTAATGAAGTAAATTTTTGATGAAGTAAACAAAATATGAGTACTGGACTGGCTGCTATTGGTGTTGAAATAATACGAATCATTATCATTAATATCATTAATCGACCTATACTATTGCTTGACCCGGCCTTGAAGTCATTCACTTGGAAAATAAAAATAAAAAAAAAAAAATATAAAAAAAAGCCCAATAACAACTTAAAACAAAAACTTCACAATTTAACTAATTTACTTTCCGCAAAATACTCACGAATCCAAGCCTATATTATTAAATTTTTCTCTATTTTTATCACACAAAAAACAACGCTTCGACATGTTTGATATTAAATTTACTTATAACAGCTGAAAATCTTACGACCGCTAACTAGATTTGTTTTCAATTCATGCCATTCGTGGCGCCTACGCATATTTTGTAACTGTTAATTCTGTGCATGAGAAATTCGTAGTTGTCAGTTGGCATTATCTGCATTTTTTGTCGCTTTTTGGTCACTAAGGGCTCATTTACATACGTATATCTGCGCACTCAGCACAAATCGGTAATGCTATTATGCGGAGTTCTTAAAACAATAAAAATTTTATAATACTAATGGAAAACAAAAGCTTACTTCTCATTTGGGGAACGAAACAGTCTAATGTACAATAATTGTGTTTTCTTTTACTTCTATGTACGTTTACGCTTAAACTTTGTATGGACTGCTAAGCGACAAACTTTAAATACACATCTGAAATTGCTGCGCATAAAATTTGTCCTACTAAATTTCTATGTTTCACCCTCTACACTAATTCTATGTATTCTATGAGTGTCCACAATTCATCGCAACTGATTCAGCTATATGTTATACCCTATGGCCATCAGAGGGTTGTGTCTCCGCTTTTCGGTACACCCTGTGCTGTAGCTAGTTATTTAAACACTGCCGCTAGATGAGTCTCCTAAGCATTATCTAAGCGAGGATAAGGGTTTTTTACGCGCAAAACGTAAACGTATACGCGTGTGAAAAAAACACGGCTAATATTGATAGAAGCAAGACGGCTTGTTGAAATATACATACATATATTTAAGCCCCTTTTATACAAAAATTTAACCACAGCCTTGAGATTTTGTCTCCTTCTCTCGTTGTATATCTGTACTGTATGTTTAACAGGCTGCACAGTTCAGTAGTAGTGATATAGAAGTATTACATATATGGACCACTATAACTATCTCCCATAAAACAGATTTTTGGGATATGAGGGTTTTCGTAACTTCTTCCTAATTTTGTTATATTTCACAGTATGCTTACATATTTATAAAGTACGCATTATTGTATGAAAACATTTTAAGATCGATCATATTTATAATATATATCCCATAGAATCGATTGTTCAGATAAAAGGTCTTACGTAATTTCTTCCACATTTCAACAGTTAGAATCTTGACACTTTTTCTGATGAGTTAATATATAATATATGATGTATATTAGAGATTACAACAAAAAAATACGGAATCCAAACATTATACCCGAGTCTAACTTCGCGAATCACATGGTCGAGAATGAATGTTCCCCAGCAAACATCAACAAAACAGTTAGGGTTCTTCACATACAAGGAAAGGGCCGACGTCTCAACGTACTCGAAAACATGGAAATCTACAAACAGAAAACATTCGACGGTAGAATAATAAACGAACAGATAAACACAATTTCTGACACAATATTCGAGCCTTTAAAACTTGTTTACAGGAAACAACTTAATCACACAGGTACAACAGACAAACACACAACAACAAATAAACACAAAACAATTAACACACCAAAACAAAAAACCGACAAAGAAGGTCAAACGACTAAAATCACAGATTTCTACCTACCCCAGTCAGCCACACAAATCGATTAGTAAACCACCCTCGGTTCTGAACGAACACACAGCACATACACATAACTAAATATACACAAGCATCAATTTGACAATACCTGCTCATATACCTACGAACTATAAATACAGGACAAATGACAACAACAGATCAAAATGAAAGTCGACACTGATGATGGCACAACGCCGAAACCGGTTTGTCTCAAAACCAAATTTGACAAGGGATGACGGAAAATCGTTCCAATATACATCATTTATCCACCCTGTCGGAAAATCAACCAAACAATATAATATATATTTCTTTTGTACGAGTCTTTGTACTTGAACTCCTAAAGGACTGGACCGATTCTAATGAAATATTGTGTGTGTGTTGAAGGTGGTTTGCGGCATAGCTCTGGGGCCTTATTTTGTATCTCGATTCGAAAGCTGTCAAATGACATACATTTTTTTTTCAGAAGCGAAAGAGTTTCTTTCGAATTGCATAATAAAGCTATCCTCTTGCTTGGAGTATATCGAAAACAGAAGACTGAAGCAACGAACTTAAAAATAAATAAATATTCATATCCCACTCAGCATTTAGGTGATTCAATTTTGAATTTCCCTACATATCAATACAATTTGATTACTCTTTCTGACTAAAGAATGAGTTATCATACAATTGAACAAAAGAAATAATCAAATATGAATACTTTTGATGATGAAAAACTAAAAAGGATTTTTCGATCACTTTTTGGAATCATTTTTGAAGTCCTTTAATGACTAAATTTTAATATTTCATAAAAACCAACAAAAAGAATAATCAAATATGCTTACCTTTGATGATCAAAATTTGAATACAGTTTTTCAATCACATTTTGGAATCATATTTTAATCAAATGTGTTTACCTTAGGTGATCAAAAATTTATAATCATTTTTCATTCAGCTTTCTGAATCTTTTATGAATATATTTGTTGACTGAGTAATGAATTTTATACTTGTTGAAATTTTATTTTTTATTAAAAATTTTATTTTTTTTTACATACACATATTTTTTCAATCATGAAGCTAAAAAAAATATATATAAATATTTTATTATTTATGCAAAAGACATTCTTCAAGACAAAAATAATGTAATGCTGTGAACGAAGATTTCCCCAACCATTTCTCCCCTACATAATGATTGGACAATACATAGGTTGTGAGCTATTTGAACCCCAGGTAAGTGAAACTATCTTGACATACCTGGATACGGCTTCAACATCCCGTATCGTATCCGTATTTTAAGATGCAGACGGTAATGCTGATGTTGGATGTTGTAGTCGCAGGTGTATATCGGTCGAGTTTGTTTGCGAGTTAGCTGTGGTTCGAATAGCTCACTTTCGCATGCTTTCTTCCCCTGATGAAATAAGATTATTATGTAGCATCCTATTTTGAATGAGATATGAAGAATAAATGCATTATAATGGCATTCAAAAATGATTCAAAAATCTCAACCAAAACGATTGAAATATATTCACGAATATGATCAGAAAATGACTGTGAAAAGCAGTCAAATATTACTCTAAAACTATTAAAGCTCAATTTTACAATGATATCAAATATGAATGTTTAGGATTACTCCTTGGAATGTTTTACCAAACGTCATCAAACAAATGAAACGTTACGTCCCGTCAACTGAAGGAAATTTTATCTTGACTGTATGGCAGCACTGTCACATACATATATGTACCAGTATTTTTCTTTCAATTTTGTGTCATATCATTTTGCGCTTGTAATTTTCATATTTCATCATTCTTAATAAACGGTTCAATCTGTTCAGTTATCTATACTTAATTCCGCGGTACAGTTATTGCTAACATTTTGGTGCCTCCTGTGAGGACAATTTTTTTGGTTAAGTACAAAATGGCAGAATTGAAATTGCGTTCAACGGCAGTCAAATCAATAAGGCGCATTTTTGAGCGCGTAAATAGGGAGACAGTCAACGAGTTGGATGTATTTCAGCTGGAACAGGAGCTGAAAATGCTAGAATCGCATTTTACGCGATTTACGGAGAATCACGACCACCTAATTGGATTAGCTGAAACCGCGGAAGTTGCGGCACATGAAGCCCTGTGGGAAGACATCGAGCAGGTGTATGTAGAAGCGTGCAGCAAACTTAATCGCCTTATTGCCGCATGCAAAGAAAAATCACTGCCCACATCGAATGCGCTTACACGCAACAGCCCGACTGCAAGCTTAGAAGGTTGTTCGTTGGATCTAAAACTTGATCCATTAGCTATTCCACAATTCGATGGTGACATGTGCAAGTGGTTGGCGTTTAAAGATGCCTTCGAAACATTAGTGCATCGGGCTTCCTTCCCAGAAGCATTCAAGTTGGGCAAACTTCGGCAAGCTGTTAGTGCCAGCGCAGTGCCATTAATCGGAGGAATCTACTCAGGCGGCTACGAAGAGGTGTGGAAAGCTCTTAAGGAGCGCTACGACAATAAGAAGCAACTTGCGGAAATACACGTGTCACGTTTCCTTAACCTCAAAGTTGCTACAGAGGAATCGGCTAAGGCATTACTTGCCATTGTTGATACGGTGCACGAGACTCTTCGTGCCCTACGCGTAATGGAAATCCCTGTTCAACATTGGGATGCTTTGGCAGTGCCAATTGTGGTATCGAAATTACCAGCGCTAACGAAGAGAGATTGGTCCATGAAGTGTTCGACGCATGAAATACCAACTCTAGACGATTTACTTAAATTTTTGGAGAGACGCGCTCATAGCATTGTTCCAGAACCATCCAGTGGGCAATCTGCGCGACAACAACGACAAGTGAAATCTCACATGGCATCCACTGAGGTTGGACAATGTGCACATTGCCAAGGTGCTCATCGAATCACAAGGTGCCCCGCTATCACAGCAATGGGGATAGATGCGCGCTTTGAAGCAGTCAAAACTTTAAAGTTATGCTACAATTGTCTACGTAGTGGTCCATCTTCACGTCAGTGCCCCTCTGGTGGTTGTAGAAGCTGTGGCCGTAAGCACAACACGCTTTTATGTCGTGACAAACCCAACAAGACGGCTTTGCCTGCAGTGCCAGACGAGGCTAGTGATCAAGCGAAGCTAAAATCAACATCATGACTAACCGTACCTGCGAAAGC
This sequence comes from Eurosta solidaginis, assembly GCF_040869045.1. NCBI lineage: Eukaryota > Metazoa > Arthropoda > Insecta > Diptera > Tephritidae > Eurosta > Eurosta solidaginis. The sequence goes on along the minus strand of NC_090321.1, from coordinate 78,368,205 downwards.
CTGCGTTGCGCAATCCCAGGAAATCACTCTTTTGGCAACAGCGCGTGCATATGCCTTTGGAGAAAGCTTAATTCAACGCGTGGCTCGTATTTTATGTGATCCGGGATCGCAGGTAAGCTTCATAACGGATCGCTTGGCAAACTCTTTGCAGCTTCATCGTCGTAAATGTAATGTAAATGTGGAAGGCGTCGGGGCTACAGTAAACACCCGAGCAAATGGCAGCGCAACGCTCACACTTAAGTCGACAACGAAGGATTTCAGCATACAACTTGAAGCACTGGTGTTACCGTCCATTACGTCTGAGATTCCCGCAGTGAGGGTTAACGTAAGCCAGTGGTCACATTTGAAAGGACTCGATCTGGCTGATATTTGGTTTGGTACGCCAGGAGCAATCGACGTTCTCATCGGTGCAGATGTATGGGGACAAATCGTACAGGGTGAGGTCATCGGTGCACGACCAAACGAACCTTGCGCCCAGCGTACACACTTTGGTTGGGTGGTATTTGGCCCTGCAACAGTATCTTCAGTTTCCAATGTTTCATCACTTTCGTTTAAGACCGTCGTTGGCGAAGATGACGTTCGCCTAGAAGAACTGGTGCACAGGTTCTGGAAGATTGAAGAGGTTCCAACGGCGGATGAATCTGACGAAGATGAGTGTTAAAATATTTGATACCACACACTCCCGTACATAAGACGGACGTTATGTCGTACACCTGCCCTTGCGGCGCGACGCTCCACAGCTTGGAGAGTCTTTCTCGTTGGCCATGCGCCAGTTCGAGCGGTTGGAACGACGCTTAGTTTCAGACCCTACACTGAGAGAAAACTACGTAAAATTCATGAGAGAGTATGCTACTTTGGGCCATATGGAGAAGGTAGAATCACCGTACGACCATAAGGGCTGTTATTATATCCCACATCATGCGGTCGCCGCGAAGTTTCGAGTTGTATTTAATGCTTCGGCGCCGACCACTACTGGTTTATCGCTCAACGACATTCAGCTGGTGGGTCCAACAATCCAGGACTCGCTACTCAACATCCTGTTGCGTTTCCGGCGTTATCAAGTAGCAATTACTGGTGACATTGAGAAGATGTTCCGCCAGGTTTTGGTGGCGTCGGAGCATCGAGACTATCAGAGAATCATATGGCGAGAGTCTCCTTCCGACGAACTGAGCATATATCGTTTGAAAACAGTCACATATGGCATGGCGTGCAGTCCATACAACGCTGTTCGTGCTTTACAACAATGCGCACATGATAACTACTCGACCGTTCCTGATACTACGAAAGCGATTGTCGCGCGTGAAGAGATACTCCATTCGTTCTACGTTGATGATTTTTTAACAAGTTGCGACAATGTCTCCCAAGCCGTTGACCTAGCGTTGAACGTGGACACCATTTTATCCAACGGTGGATTTAAGCTAAGGAAGTGGAATTCCAATGATAGTAAGGTTTTGTTGTATTTATCTAATAACCCGTCTCTTTCTAGTTACACGTTCACGGCATCTGTGGCAACGGTATTGGGACTGAGGTGGGATTCGGTATCCGATCAGTTATTCTACCATGTCGATCTTAATCAGGCAAGTCAGATACCTACAAAACGACATGTGCTCAGCGAGGTGGCACGTCTTTTCGATCCTGTTGGACTAATAGCACCAGTAATCATAACAGGAAAGCTATTCATTCAGATAATGTGGTCTGCGGGTCTATCTTGGGACTCGCCTTTACCCGAAGAACTCCGTGACGAATGGCTCAAGTATCGTTCTACTTTGGAGGCCCTTAGCGAAATCCGTATCAATCGCTGGTTGGGCATGGTTCGGAATAATCAACCCACGTTACACGGGTTTTGTGACGCCAGTTCACAAGCATATGCTGCTGTTATATACATCCAAATAAATGACGCGGATGGGGTGCGCTTATCATTACTAACTGCACGAACAAAGGTAGCACCATTGAAAGGTGCGACGATACCCCGCCTTGAACTTTCGGCTGCGCTTCTTCTGGCTGAGACTTTGCATAATGTGAGAGGTGCTTTGCGTTTGGACGCATCTCCGTACATTTTATGGTCCGATTCGGCGATCGTATTGTGCTGGCTGAAGAAGCACCCAACAACACTAAAACCATTCGTATCAAATAGAGTTCGCAGGATTCAAGAGCTAACATCTCCCGATTGCTGGTACCACGTTCGCTCAGCACAGAACCCTGCCGATTGCGCGAGTAGGGGCATCACTCCAAAGGAATTGCTGAATCATCGGCTTTGGTGGCGTGGGCCAGGTTTCATAGAACTTCAGTCAGCCGAGCAAGACATTCTACTCAGTCAAGACGAATCAGAAGCACATCGTAGTGAAATGCGCATCGTTTCAGGAGTGGCTAGTCTTCCTTCTGCCTATCCACTAGCAACTCGACGCCTAGATGGTCAGGTCATACCATTGGACGAACGATTCAGTTCCATGCAGCGATTATTGGGTACGGTGGCCATCATACTGCGTTGGTTGGGTAGATATCGACACCTTCGCCAACCTGTCATAAGTGCCAGAGAAAGAGACGACGCATTGGATGTTTTGATTCGCATTGAGCAACAGAGACACTTCAAAGTCGAAATGAATCAGTTGACGACTGCTTCAGGTTTGTCATCTTCCAATAAATTAATTTCATTGAATCCATTTATAGATGAGCATCAGATGTTACGTGTCGGAGGTCGGCTCGCTAAGGCAGATGTAGAGGATGATCAACGTTTTCCTATAATACTTCCGAAATCTACTCCATTAGTTCAGCTTCTAATACGACAAGTCCACGAGACCACGCTCCATGGTGGAACCCAGCTGATGCTGCATACTTTACGACGCAGGTATTGGATATTGAATGCTAGACAGGCCGTCAAAACTTGTATACACAGATGTGTGGTGTGTCGTCGTCATCGAGGTCAAGTGTTCCAACAGCAAATGGCTTCGTTACCCGGGCAGAGAGTTAAGCCTGGAAGACCGTTCGTTTCATCTGGCGTAGATTACTGTGGACCGTTCACTCTGCGTATCGGTGCGAAACGCTCTCGTACTCTCGTTAAAACGTATTTGGCAATATTTGTATGCATGGCTACTAAGGCCGTTCACATAGAAGTGGTTGACGACCTGTCCGCACAAGCCTTCATCGACGCATTCACCCGCTTCATCAGCCGTCGTGGTCCGTGTTGTGATTTATACAGCGACAACGGCACTGCCTTCGTAGGCGCTAATCGACTTCTCCAAGAAGACTTTTCGGCATGGCAAAGCGCTCAACACTCCTTAGCGGGCACAGGGACGAATTGGCATTTCATCACACCGAGTGCTCCTCATCAAGGTGGTCTTTGGGAGGCTGCTGTCAAGAGCGCTAAACATCACTTGGTCCGCTGTGTTGGTTCGCAAACTTTGTGGTATGGTCAATTACAGAGTTTAGCCGCACGCATTGAGGCGTGTCTGAATTCTCGTCCGATAACTCCGCTCTACGATGATCCTCACGACAAACTTGCGTTAACACCCGGCGATTTCCTTATCGGCGCTCCGCTTCTGGCTGTTCCAGAACCAGACGTACGCCATATTCCAACCAACCGCTTGAAGCAATGGCAATGGGTCAGACAAGTGCACCAAGAATTCTGGCGGCGATGGAGTGAGGAGTACCTGACCACACTGCAACGGCGCAATAAGTGGCAAAGGCGCAAACCAGATATAAAGATCGGTGATATTGTGGTGGTTAAGAGCGAGAACCTACCGCCAACTCAGTGGCGCATGGGTCGTGTGACAGGAGTCCATCCTGGCGACGATGGTGCCATACGCAATGTCACCTTGAAGACCGCCAGTGGAATTATGAAGCGAGCTGTCCAGAAACTGTGCCGCCTCTTCGATCAAGAAGATTTCGAGTCCGCCGACTCGACCGGGCAGGATGTTTAGGATTACTCCTTGGAATGTTTTACCAAACGTCATCAAACAAATGAAACGTTACGTCCCGTCAACTGAAGGAAATTTTATCTTGACTGTATGGCAGCACTGTCACATACATATATGTACCAGTATTTTTCTTTCAATTTTGTGTCATATCATTTTGCGCTTGTAATTTGTTATGGATACGCATTTACAACGGAGCAGTAAGGAAGGCGGTCGGCATGATGTGTTGGTGCACAGTGGCTAGTCATTGTCGGCTGGGGCGGGTCCTTGCCAACCTTACTGTTCCTGCGCCATAAGCAGAAAAAAAGTCATATCATGCCTATCAAGACGAGCAGCTGTCAAATTCAAAAAAAAACCTAACAGAAGCGCAGAGACAACTCAAAACGCTTAAAAATTCAAAATAAAACAACATCCGGCCGAACCGGATGTCACGGACAGACCGTTGACATTCAAAATCTAAATTCAAAAAAATTCAAAAATTTAAAATTCAAAAAAAAATAACCGCAAAAAAAAATTTTACCGAACCGGAGATGACCGGTTACTAACAGTTTAAATCAAACTCAACAGAAGCGCTGAAAAATTAAATAATAACAAAAAGGCTGAAAAAAATTAAAAATAAAAATAAAAAAGAAAAGGGCCGAATATACATAGGGGGCGCCGCGGGTGGTGTTGCGACGCCCGGTGCTTTGTCCCACCCTCAAATAACCATGGCCACCGACGCACCTAAAATTTCGGTGGCCCCTTACCTGTATGCCTACCTAGTGCCTTCTAAATAACGTAGACGCCAGCATTCCCATTTAGATTACAAAATTTATTCACAAGTCATTATTAAGACAGAGGTATACTAGAAATACACAAATGTTGAAATATTTTCTATTATTTATAAGTTACCCTAACTACTGATTTTACATTTTGGTGCTTTACGCACTTTTATGAAAGGAAAAGAAAAAAATCTCAAAATAATTAAATAAAATTGAAAAATTTCCTCAAAATTGCTGGTATGTATAAATATGCAAAAGGCTCCAAAGAAATAAAATACCATATCAGAAGTTTAGGTTAACTACCGAACGCAAAACTATTAGAGCCAAAAAAAAAATTTACTTTGAATTCCTTTCTTTTCTTTTCCTAACCTGTTCTTAGTTATTTAGTTTAAGTTTAGCTAGTTGTTTTACCCTTTCCAATTGCTATTCATTTATAATTGCCTTTTGGTTTTGTTAATAATTCATTTTATTTATGAGGTTTTATCTTATTTTATTTTATTGATTTATTGTATTTATTTACGTATTAAGGTATTTATTGTCTTATTTATTTACTCTATTTATTTATTTCGCTTTAACTGATTTTAATGTAGTTTTATTCTAATTTACTTTAACCTGATTTTATTTTAAATTATATTCGTTATTTCGTTTATATACGCGCGCTGATTTTAGGTTTATAATTTATTTCCTTTTTCTTTTATATGTCTGTATATATATATGCATTTCGTTTGCTCATATACTAGTAGACATACTTATATTCTTGCAAGTTGTATGAAAGCTTGCTGACATTTAACTTTCTTAAATTTGTGTATAGGTAGGTATGTTTTATAATATACTATTTCCGTGTATTAATAAAGTCATTTTAGTATCTGTTGTAAAGTTAGCATATTTTTAACTTTATCTTCTTTATTTAGTTATGTTCTTTTAATAATTTGTTACCGCTTTTGCATATATATATAATAATATAATTCGATTTACAACAAATTCAACTCCTACGCACTTTTTTTTTTATTTTTGTATGTATGTTTGTATATTTTAATTACGTTACGCCTTCACTTATTGATTTCTGAACTTATCTGATCTAATGCAAATTGATGCAATTGATTTAACTCAAATTTCCGTAAATACTTATTTACTCTGGTTGTTGTATGTTATCTTTATATATGTATATTAGTTGCATTTGCTACTATATATGTATGTATGTATAGATTTTTGTTTGCTTATATTTGCACACTTAAACGCTAGAATATTGTTTTCGAACTTTCGCTATACTTGTGCTTTTGCTTTGCCCTTTCATTGTACAATTATGCATGTTTATGCTATATACTACACATTTTCTTACTGCTCCTCCTATTCCTGCTCCCTACAGTTGTATGTATTATATATTCATGTAATTACTAGCATTATTTAATTAGATTGTGTTCAATTAAGTTAAGTATAAGTTTCTTCTTTTTGTCAACTTCTAAGCTTTCTAATTCAAAAATTCCATTTGCTGTTTATTATTATTACTTAGGTTTTGGAACGAACTCACCCAAGTCAGGTTGCAGGCCATTAGTGTTGGCTCTGCCGTTGTCGCTGTCGTTGCAGGTTGGTGTTGGTACTGTTCGTGGTTGTTGCGCTCTGGTCCGAGGTGATCAAATGAACCTGGTGGCAATGTAACTTCGTGTTGACCTTTACGATCTTGATGACTTGGTGCTAATTTTGGGCGTTCGTGGTGTTACGCTGCCGCGTACTGCTGCCGTTTCTTGACTGTCCTTATGTTACTACGAAAAACAATTGCGTGGTTGCGGTTGACTAAGATTGGTCCTTTGGTGTGGATTAGTTGCTTTGCTTTATATACGTGTGTTTTTATGCTTGGTGACGATGATTTGATACTGTCACCGGAGACTGATCATTTCAAGTAATTTTAATAAAACTTTGCAGATGTAAACAAAGCCAGGTGTTGAGCAGTAATAATGTATGTTTGTTAAGGTTTATCACACAACGATTAAGCTATTTTATTAAGTTGCTCCACTTTCAGCCCAAACAGAAGTCAATGATCTATGAAATTCTATACATTAGTTCCTTCCAAATAACCATAATACGTAATTCTTCCAACTGCAATTCCAGTCCGGTTATAGCATTTATTGTACACCGATGAGAATAAACTGTCTGTATGCGCTTCACGTTCAACCGTCCCTTTTGTTGCTTTTTCTTCAAATACCTTTCAACGAATTTATCGAAATTGTAGTAATAGTATTTTTTAAAATAATACTTCCATTATTTTTATAATTTTGCGCCCGAATTTTAATAAAATCGGTAATTTTCTTTTTTATCAGTTTCTCTCGTTTTTTTTTCTCGTGTGTATCGGGCGGAAACTCATGGTAGCCAGCCCAATTTTTTTTTCGTGATGGCCGGTCTGTCTCTTCCTTCTTTTCGATATTTTTCATCGCAACCTTCGCCACATCTCTAGGTGTGTTCCCGTGAACACGCTCCCAAGTGGATCGCAGCCATATACCGTAGCAGCAGACCGTAACAAATTTTCATATTTCATCATTCTTAATAAACGGTTCAATCTGTTCAGTTATCTATACTTATTTCCGCGGTACAGTTATTGCTAACAATGAATAAAAAGCGTTTCGAAATAAGAATCATAAATGATTATTCAAGAATAACCACATTTATGGTACATTTTTCTCCCGACGATACGTTAATTTTCGAACAGAAAATGCTTTTAAACTTGAACGTTTTTAATCATCTTGGGTATGATATTTAAATATTTTTGTGATCAAAATTTTCTATGGCAATTAAGCATATGAAGGGTAATCGCGAAAAAAGGTTTTAAGCGCTTGCAAGCAATGGCTGCTTGCATATAACCGCTATTACTGCCAAATATCCATTCGTCCCATATCATATATCATTGTTAGACTGGAAAAAAAGTAAGGATGGACTGCCTTCGACTATGCCGAAGACCTCACACATTTCATAAAGGAAGCAGAACAATAATCTGATAAAATTTCAAAAATTCATTACATCAAAATAGTTGGTCGCATTGGATTTATGTATCTATATATAAAAAAGAAGTGTACATTTTGATTGTCACTCCATAACTCGAGAACGGCTCGACAGATTGCCATGAAATTTTTAGGAAAGATACAGGAAGGAGCGATGATGGTTAGTTGATTTTGAAATCCCAAATCGGTTTAGCCATATATATATATAAATCAAATTCTGTGTGTGTGTGTGTTCGCTATGGAAACGTATTTCTCACACATCAATCATTACCAAATTTTGGTTATGGGTTCCTTCGATCAACGGGAAGGTTTTAGGCTAAAAATAATTTCGATACATAAAAGGGCGTGGCACCTCCCATACAAATGGAATCTTTGGTACTGCATACCTTTGAAGGTATACATGCCGGAACATTGAAATTTAATGAGGAGTTATATGAGGTCAATCCCTAACACCACCAAGAAAATGCGGAATTTGGAGAAAGGGGGCGTGGCACCTCCCATACAAATGAAATCATTAGTAATGCATAACTTTGAAGGTATACATGCCAGAACATTGAAATTCAGTAAGGAGTTATATGAGGTCAATCCCTAACACCACCAAGAAAAGGCGGAATTGGGAAAAAGGGGGCGTGCAACCTCCCATTCAAATGGAATCTTTGGTACTGCATAACTTTGAAGGTATACATGCCAGAACATTGAAATTCAGTAAGGAGTTATATGAGGTCAATACCTAACACCACCAAGAAAATGCGGAATTGGGAAAAAGGGCGTGGAACCTCCCATTCAAATGGAATCTTTGGTACTGCATAACTTTGAAGGTATACATGCCAGAATATTGAAATTCAGTAAGGAGTTATATGAGGTCAATCCTTAACACCACCAAGAAAATATGGAATTGGGAAAAAGGGGGCGTGGCACCTCCCATACAAATGGAATATATTATACTGCATATATCTGGATGTCGTAATGGTAGGATAATTAAAATTGGTAAGGAGCAATGTGACGTTAAGTCCTAAAACCTCCAGTAAAATGTGGAATCGGGAAAAACTATGGCTGCCGTACAAACTTAAGTTATTTTAACACCTAAAGTTTGACTGCATTGTTGAGTTTAGCTGTTATGCCTTTTGGACGTTTAGTAATCTGCCGCTGTTAAAAAAATTGTTTAGCTTCAGTCTATCTACATCTTCTATAAAAATCAAATTCTGTGTGTGTGTTGCCTATGAAAACGTGTTTGCTATACTTCGATCATCACCAAATTTTGGCTCCAGGTTCCTTCGATCAAGACGAAAGTTTTTCATATTTCAGAATTAAGAATTTTAAATTTAAATATTTTTGTTTTTTGGCTATGCGAAAAAACTATCTTAGCTCCCAAAAATGATCATGTTAACAAAATCAATGATCGCTTTCAAAATCAATTTCCTGGTGAAGTGACGAAATATAAATCGATCGACACAGTTACAGATGAAGATAAAATTGTGAATTATCCAAATGAATTTCTATACTCCTTAGAACCAAAAGGAATGCTTCTTCATGCTTCTTCGGAATGTAATCAAAGCAACAATCATCAGCGGTAAAAGCAATACAATAATATAAAATAAGATACAATAAGATACAAGAATAAAATGTTTTAACAGAAAATTTCACCAAATATGCGTACAAAATTCAATTCAATTTACAGAACAATAAATTAAATTATCAACAAACAAAACAGAAAAAATAACGCAACATCCATTCGATCTCGGGCGTTACAACATGCGCCTGGTAAAGCTAGTTTGTATATATAAATAAATAATTCTCTGGTAATTCTAACACAAAGTTCCACAGTTTTTGCCGTCTACATGAGATAGTAGCTACGATGATGGTGTTCTTCGAAAGTTTTACAGACTTCTACGTGTTGGCGATGGCGAGTACCGATGACGATTTAATGAAAAGCTGTACGAGCTCTACGTAAACATCAACATAGTCCAGCGAATTAAAACACAGCGGCTACGCTGGCTTTGCCATGTTATGTGGATGAAAGATTGTGCTTCAGCTAAGGAAATTTTATCGGAACTCACCTATGGAATCAGAGGAAGATGGCGGTTCCCACTCCGTTAAAAGGACAAGGTGGAAAACGATTTAAAAAAGTATGATTTTCTTTTAAATAATCTTGGTAAACGGGATTTGAATTTATTATAGAACATTCAATCGTAAACCCGAGTATGCAATAACGCAGAATCGAAAAACTCATTCAAGCTTCTGTCAAGAGGGCGACAATATATAAATTTATTTTACTGAAATTAGTACGGATTACTTAACGTATTTCTTTTTTAAAGAAAATATTGATTGATTTGATGCGTTGAAGCATTTTATACATTTTTTGCTTTGAAATTGCTAAACTTTTTTCTAATCTCACAGCAACACTGCTCAATTGTCTTTTACTTCACACCTTGACGCTCCCCCCTAATACATTAAACGGGCATTGGGTGTATTTTAAAACAGATAGTTATGGTTAAGTTCACTATAGCATATCTTTACGTCTAGTCGAGCACACAGTCGTTCATATATACATACAATTAAACCCACCAAAAAATGTGCACTTTATTATTTGAATAAAAAAGCTTATGAAAAGCGGCCGAAATTTGTATGTAGCAGTTTTCAGCAACAACTCTATGCTAAGTCTCGTGAGACTGCTGTTATCACGTGAGCAAAAACGAACGGTTGATATGCTCCTCCGATTATGACTATCGTCGATCTTGATTATGAGCGGCGAACGCAGTATTAACCAGAGGTAGTGATCGAGCCTCTGAACCAGTAAGAGTTCTTCTCTAAATCCCAATACCGTTGGGTGGGACACTCTTTATCCGGCAAAAAAGCTCTGACCTTATTAAAAATTTATGACAAGGCATGGGCTGGGCTGATGCTAATTAAATAAATAGTTAAGAATCCGATCCATGGCCAGACTTGCAAAGGTACTCCAAGTTGGTGGAGATAAGATGATTAAAGTTAGAAAAAGGAAATAATACCTTACGTTAAAGCTAGCGCCAGTTCTATTGTGTCGTAACCAGCTCGGAGACAAAATACATACCAGAAAGAAATATAAACAGGTCGTTAGAGGTGACTAAAATACCAAATTGATTCAGGGGTTGTGTAGCGCAACCCTTTCGGGGCGTTGCCAGCACAATTTATTGCTTCTTCAACCCAATTATCAACCTCACCTACCCATAGCGAATCCAGACTCTTTAACAGCCGGAGCTCTGGGAACCCAAGTTCCTCATAGATCTAGGAGGTGGGAGTTCGGGATGGCCTATAAGGTTCCATGTGGTCATACGTCATCGATCCCGAGAAGTTCGGGCTAGTACCTTCATGGTGCTTGTTACCGGAACGTACCGGATCTGCATCAGGCAAAGGACCATCAGCTTCGATAACACTCCCCAAACCTTCGGAGTGTCCTTATCGCTACAACAACAACAACAGCCACATTCAGCTATACCAATAGCAAATATGTAACTTTTTCGGGCGGTACACAACGGCCCGGTCCCTGTTCGGCAAAATGCCGATAATAACGTGCAGCTATCTGAAGAAAGTTGGAATACATACTACAAGCAAAGTGGCTTAATGGAATGAGCGACAGCTGAATGAACTTATTTACCAGCTCACTCAGATATTCAGAAAAGAGGGTGGTCTCAAGAATTATTTATACACTAGAGAATGATTTTTTCCATTCAAGATGATCTAAAAATATGGAAAACGCTGAACACGACAATCTGGAGAGTAACCTTATTAATTCTTCTTATCAGGAAAACGCTCATATATACCGTGTTTTGCTATTTACCGAAGCGTCGATACATTCCTCATGTTGCTTTTCGAGAATGATTGTAACTTTATAACGTCCGCTGTGGCTGTTCCACCACAAATCAAACAACAAGATAGATGTGGCAAGATGCGACCTAAGTTTTTGTTTTTACTTTTATAATATAAAAAGCATTGCATCCAATCGGAGCAACTGGTATTGCTACCTTATTGCTTATATTTTAAAACGCTAATACAAATTTCTGCTGGGAATGCAATTATTTTATGACTCCCTACATACGTATTAGAAAACTCGTTTATATTCGTTCAATTTTGAATGCATTATATTTTAAACTCGATTTACTGACGAAGCCGTATGCAACTTCAGCATTGTACATCAACTTTAGGGACAAGTTATTGTTTAAAATATTGTGGTGAAGTTGAAAACTTAAACATGTAACTCAAACCCAGTAGTAGAGTGTGCACTTTCGAATGTACGGACCATACAATTGATGTTCTAAGGTTTACTGGTTTGTAGACTAGAATGATCGAATAAAGAGCAATACTCACCTCCTAATTACTCACTGTAGGGTTATATTTATATTCAACTTTAAATGTACCTACTTTAAATAAATTGAATTTTTTTTGTTCTTGTTAATTTTTATTTTTCAATTGTAAAATATTGTCTTTCAAAAATTTTCATTCGGTTGAAATATTTAAAAACGTTTTGTAACATACTTTTAGGAGCGGTTAAATAAAAATATTTTATAAAAATAAATAGTGCTTATTATTAAATAGTGATTTATATATTAAATACCACATTGGCGATCTAGCCAGCCAAACATAAAAACCGTCCTTGAAAAACAACGAATCAAATTTTAATTCTTGTATGCTGTATGAAATAATAACGCCACCAGTTGATGTTCAGCAAAAATCGATTTATTCTCTTCCTAGTTATATATTATGCGAGTGGAAACCATATTGACTTCTGAAAACGATACCATAGTTCTGTTTACTATATCCAACTTATTACGTTTTTATCAGCAAATTCTTAAACAAATTGTTAAAGGTGGTGCACTTGAACAAACTTTAATTGATTGATGCGTAACATCTTGCAACGTCCAGCTCTAACTCGCTAAAAGTTTTGTAATTCGTACCTTTAAACTAGTGTGAAGTGTCCTCACTACTCGAAGAATTATCTGAAAAACAAGTTGAAAATATATACCAAATATATCGTGAACATCACAAGAGCCCTCTCTAGCGCGTATTTGACGTAGACCTGGTGGTCCAAAAACTAGATTCACTTCTATAAAATTAGTTTATTTTCAACTGCACGACGTCGTCTTCGTCGTATTTTTAGATTTTCATTATTTCAGGCGTTACCGCTGCATCATTAACATCAGCCTTTCAATCAAACATTGCAAGAGCAACAACAACAAAAGCTACAAATACAAAACAATTAAAGCCATTGCACAATACATTGTCTAATTTCATTAATCAATTTTAAAGCCATTGCACAATACATTGTCCGATTTCATCAATCAATTTTAAAGCCATTGCACAATACATTGTCTAAATTCATCAATCAATTTTAAAATCATTGAGACAAATATTTGGTGAGCTGTATCTAGTATTAATATTATTTATATGTATCTGTATATGTATTAAAATAGATTAATAATTTGGGTTTTGTAAACGCTCCTTTCCGGACATTTTTATTTCTTCATATAATATAATTTTTGTAGTTATTTCTATTAACAATGTTTCATTCACCATCAAATAATATACGTACATCTACACCACGAAATCAAGTAAACGATTCACTTATTGATTTGGATAATGAAAATTATCAAAATGATTTACCAAATTCATATGTGAATCAAAATAATGAAATTTTTGCTACATCGGTAAAACTTCCCCAATTTTGGACTAATTGCCCTGAAGCATTGTTCATCCATGCTGAAATGCAATTTAGTCGAAAGAACATTACTCAGGAAGGGACAAAATATGAATATGTCATAACTGCACTTCCACAGGATGTAATTATGACAATTCTTGATTTTATTCAAAATCGTCCTGAAAATGACAAATTTTCTGCATTAAAGAAAATTTTAATTGAACGGCACTCATTAAGTGAGAATGCCAAATTAGATCGAGTGTTATCCGATTCAGAAATGGGAGATCGTAAACCTTCTGAGTTTTATCGGTCTCTAGTGCTACTCTCTGGAAACAATTTTAGCAAAGAAATTCTTAAAAAGCTTTGGATAAGGAAGTTGCCCAAAAATTTAAGTATTATTCTTACTAGTTCGAATTTGAATGAAATAAGTGAATTAGTTAAATTAGCCGATAATATTTGGGAAGTTTATAATAAAAATGAAATAGCCTCAGTTAGTAATTTTCCAAATTCTAAAAGCGAAAATGCAATTATTTCAAATTTGGTTCAAACAACTAACATGATGTGCAAAAATTTTGAAAAATTGTCATTAGAGATCAGTGAAATTAAAAATCAGATGAGTCAAAATTATTCAAGGTCCCGATCTTTTAGTAGGAATCGTTTTAGAAGTCCTTCTAGATATCGATCAAAGTCTCGTGACAACCCAAATTGGCTCTGTAGGTATCATTATAAGTTTGGTAATCAGGCTTTGAAGTGCGAACAACCATGCGCTTTTAAAAATAATAGTTCGTCAAACTAAAGTTATCCGTTGTTACGGCGACAAACAACGGACATTTAGACACCTTTACACGTCGCTTATTTATTTTTGATAAAACAAACAAACTTAATTTTTTAATAGATAGTGGAGCAGAAATTTCAGTGCTTCCGGTTTCAAAATCTTCAAGTTCGAAAAAGTCATCAGATATTATTTTAACTGCAACGATTTCGACATACGGTAAACAACTTTTAAATATTAATTTAGGACTGCGTCGCGAATTTCCGTTCACGTTTTTAATAGCGGATATAGCTAAACCAATTATCGGTGCTGATTTTTTGTGTAAATATGGTCTCTTAGTTGATGTTAAACGCAAATGCTTAGTAGATCCGATAACAAGTCTTTCAGTTAACACAATTTCATGTGTTTGTAATGTTTCGCTACCAAAAGTTTTCGCTGTTGATAACAAATTTACAAAGTTACTAAAAGAATTTCCTTCTTTATTTTCTGAACCAGATTATTCACAACCAGTTAGACATACAACAGTTCACAGATTAGTCACTGAAGGAAATTTGCCATTTTCTAAACCAAGACGTTTAGACCCCATTAAATTCAAAGTAGCTAAAACTGAATTCGATTTTTTAGTAAAGACAGGGATATGTAGACCTTCTAATTCAGCAGTAGCATCTCCTTTACATCTTGTACCCAAGAAGGAGTTAAATGGCTGGCGTCCTTGTGGAGATTTTAGAAGATTAAATGTCGTAACAGTTCCTGATCATTATCCTTTGCCCCATGTTCATGACTTCAACATGAATCTAAGAAATAAGAAAATATTTTCAAAATTAGATTTGGCAAGAGCTTATCACCAAATTCCAATGGCAGAAGAGGATATCTATAAAACTGCAATCACTACGCCTTTTGGCATGTTTGAATTTGTACGAATGCCTTTCGGGCTTAGGAACTCCGCGCAAACTTTTCAACGATTTATTAATGAAGTAGTTAATGATTTAGACTTTGTTTTTACATATATTGATGATCTCTTAGTGGCAAGCGAAAATGAGGAACAACATTTCAAAGATCTTCGCGTACTATTTCAGCGCCTAACGGAGTACGGTTTAAATATAAAACCAAGTAAATGTACTTTTGGCGTAACAAATGTTGACTTTTTAGGACATAATATTTCTGAAACGGGAATTAGACCCTCAGAAGAAAAAGTTTTAGCCATTCGAAATTTTGATCGTCCAAAATCTATTAAGCAGGCACAAAAATTTATTGGTATGGTTAATTATTACCATCGATATATACCAAAATTAGCTGAGTTTACGACAGTTATGTATGATTTAATTAATAGAACAAATAAGAAGCGAGACAAGATTTTAATTTGGGACGATACATCTAATAAAGCTTTCGAATACATTAAAGAAAAGTTGGCATCTGCGATATTGTTAAATCATTTTAACAAAGATGCAAAACTTTCTTTAAATGTAGATGCATCCAATACGGCAATAGGTGGTGTCATACATCAAACGTTTAATAATAAGTCAGAACCACTTGCATTCTTTTCAAAGAAATTGTCTCCATCCTAAATTATATATAGTGCATTTGATAGGGAACTATTAGCTATTTATTTGAACATTAAACATTTTCGTTACCTTCTAGAAGGACGTGAATTTACAGTTTTCACAGATCACAAGCCTCTTGTATTTGCTTTAAATTCAAAAACAGAACGCAGTCCAAGACAGACTAGACATATGGAATTCATTGCTCAGTTTACGAATGACATTAGGTATATTAAAGGACAAGAAAATGTTGTAGCTGATACATTATCTCGAGCGTTTGAAGTAGAAGCGATTAATAATTCGGACATTAATTTAAAAATTTTACAAAGTGAACAACAACAAGACAGTGAATTAAGCAAACTTACCTCAGAGCAAACATTTTTAAATTTGAAACTAATAAAAATTCCTGTTCTTAACTTTAATATATGGTGCGAAGTGTCAGGAGAAAATCCTAGGCCTTTCATTCCAAACAATTTAAGAAAAATAATATTTGATATGTTACATGGGATTTCACATCCTGGTAGTAGAGCTACACGTCGTTTGATAGTTAAGAAATATTTTTGGCCTAAAATGAATAAAGATATTAATACTTGGTCTAAAGAATGTATAAGTTGTCAAAAATCGAAAGTACATCGTCATACAAAATCTCCAGTTATGAAAATTCCAATTCCAAAATCTAGATTTGAACACATTCACTTAGATATTGTTGGACCCTTACCTGTTTCAAAAGGATATCGTTACATATTAACTATAATTGATAGATTTACACGTTGGCCAGAGGCATTCGCACTAAGAGATATTTCTGCAGTTACGGTTGTAAATAAATTTTTTAAAGAATATATTTCACGTTTTGGAGTTCCATTACAAATAACCACAGATCAGGGATCTCAATTTACTTCAAACTTGTTTTCAGAATTAACGAAACTTCTTGGAAGTCATCAAATAACAACTTCTCCTTATCATCCCCAAGCTAATGGAATCATAGAACGTTTTCATAGACAGCTTAAATCTTCAATAATGGCTAGGAATGGATCCAGAGATTGGTATGAAGAGTTACCAATAGTACTTATGGGTTTGCGATCGATTTTTAAAGAAGATATTTCAGCAACACCGGCTGAAATGGTTTATGGACAAAATTTAAGATTACCTGGTGAATTATTTGTCTCAACTACAGAGAATATAACTTCAACGGATGTTTTAAGTAGTTTGCGTGAACATTTTAAAAATTTTAAATCAAATTTGGAACATCATCAAAATTCTAGTGGTATTTTTGTTCCAAAAGATTTAAAAGATTGTCATTTTGTTTTTGTACGTGTAATAAACAAACATTCCTTGCAACATCCGTATGAAGGTCCTTATAGAGTTATTGAAAAAGATATTAAAAACTTTAAAATTGAAATAAACAATGAAATTAAATCTATTCCTATTGATCGTTTAAAACCAGCAATGATTGATAAAATACAGATACCTAACACAAAAACAAAAAAGAAAGTTACTTTTAATTTATTTAACATTAAATCTCCGGAAGGGGGAGTATTGTAGGGTTATATTTATATTCAACTTTAAATGTACCTACTTTAAATAAATTGAATTTTTTTTGTTCTTGTTAATTTTTATTTTTCAATTGTAAAATATTGTCTTTCAAAAATTTTCATTCGGTTGAAATATTTAAAAACGTTTTGTAACATACTTTTAGGAGCGGTTAAATAAAAATATTGTCACGGATATTAGCATCACTAAATTATCCCATCACTAAGGCGATGCTAAGGCCATGCCAAGCAGTATTTACGTTAATAATTAAATCAAGTATACACATATATAAGGCAGCCCAGAGAGATGTCACACACAGGTGCATTTACTTATATGCCTATGTGCGCAAACTACAAACATTCACATCAATAATTCAATCTTTATGTATCTACATAAACGAATAAATAATTGCGTCTACACATATGTACGTATACGAGCAGCGGAGCGGCAATGCACAAACACGTGCATATATCTTATCTGAGTTGTCACAAGAGAGAGCAATAATTTGTGCACGTAGTTGTGGCTGGCGATTTTGTAGCCGAAACAACTAATAAGTTCTGGAAATCGAAGAGCCTAGAAGTATGCAGCGTAAACTATAAAAGCGTGGCAAGCGAGTAATGCGGCAGTTACCCACCGACGTGTGCCGTACGTACGGACGTTTGTCGTACGAAGCACGTTTGACCGAATTCTCAAGCCCGTAGGAATCAATGTGTGCGTCTTTGTACATGTACATAACATATTTGTGTGTGTATTGTTTACAACAAAGCACTGTTGCCATTGGCCAGTTTGCATGCATGCTTATGGAAGCATCAACTTTTTCCAATTTAATTTTTGATATTGTAAAAGGCCGGAATAAATATTAAATAAGTATAAATAGATTACATATTTATAATCTGCACTTTTACATAATTATTTCGAATTATTTTCACAATTTTTCAAACTTTAATTAGGTGTTTTTGCATAAAAGTGCAAACGATCAAAAATTAGCGCACAAAAGTTTACTAGGCAACTCTGTCTAGTGAGAGAGCGATCAGCTGACACGTTCTTACGGAAAAAATCAAAATTGTTTTGATTTCTACGTTCCGGGCTACGTACGTACGGGCGTTGCACGTCGGTGAGTTTTCGTTTACATTGCACACTCATAAGATAGGTCGTGTCAGCTGACACGTTTTTGGTACGTACGTTCGTGAGTAACTGCCGCATTATGCGGAACGTAGAAATCAAAACAATTTTGATTTTTTCCGTAAGAACGTGTCAGCTGATCGCTCTCTCACTAGACAGAGCTGCCTAGTAAACTTTTGTGCGCTAATTTTTGACCGTTTGCAGTTTTATGCAAAAACACCTAATTAAGTTTGAAAAATTGTGAAAATAATTCGAAATAATTATGTAAAAGTGCAGATTTATATTTATTTAATATTTATATTTATTTAATATTAATTCCAGCCTTTTGCAACATCAAAAATTAAATTGGAAAAAGTTGATGTTTCCATAAGCATGCATGCAAAATGGTCAATGGCAACAGTGCTTATCAGTAAACAATACACACACAAATATGTTATGTACATGTACACAGACGCACACATTGATTCCTACGGGGTTGAGAGTTCGGTCAAACGAGCTTCGTGCGACAAACGTCCTTACGTACGGCACACGTCGGTGGGTAACTGCCGCATAAGAAGTAATTCAGTTTGATTTGAGTTGTCAAGCAGTTTGATTAAGACGATATCTAGCGAGCAATAGCAGTGTTATTTTGAATAGTAGAGTTTCATTTGAGCTGTCAATCAGTTTGGTTATTAAGTAAGCTATTCGTTGCAAAGTACAAGTGTTATTGTGAAGTACTTGAATAAAGGCAATTTTGCATTATTACATATTGGAGTTATTTATTCAACAGTTTAGCGATACGAACTTAGCAGATGATTGCAAATAAGAGGATTTGCAGCAAATTCGTTACAATATTTTATAAAAATAAATAGTGCTTATTATTAAATAGTGATTTATATATTAAATACCACACTCACGATTAGGTTATGTTGAGCTGGCCGGTCCGTGAGGATCTCACATAGACTGAATGACCCTATCAAAAGCCAAGACCTATGTTATAAACTAACTCCGTCCTCTTGGCAAATAAAAGAGTGTTTACTTACGGAAGGATCACGAATCTTCAAAAATGTCTTCAAAGAGATTTCAGTTTCAATTGAATTATCGGCAATGATTTCAAACAAAGTATCTATGAAAGATTCAATAAGGTAGCAACAGGGTAGTGTTCTATTCCCATTATTGTTTAAGTTTCACATTTCGACATTTGCTTTTCCAGAGGATTAAGGTATCATAATATACTGGCACTGCGATGGGTTCTGTCAGTTTCCGGGACGTGGCCACTAAATGGCATGTCTCGGCCAGTAAAGCGCAAATAAATTTATATCGCCCTGATAAAGTTTCAATTCATCGTCATCACTTTAGTTATCAACATATTCTTTATTATAATTATCATGCTCACTATCATTATCATGATCATTATTCACCTTTACGTAATTTGTTAGTTTATCTGCTTTTCCTTGCTTTTCTTATCCTTTCTATATAATTTGTTACTACTTACTTCCTATCGGTACAATGGAAGCACGCCTGAGGAAATAACGCTCGCGGGCTCTACTTCCTTTTTTTTAAGAAACAGACCCCGCGATCGTTATTTCCCCGAGCGTTATCCCACTGCACTCTTTCTATCTCTTTTAATTAAAATTTTTTCGTTTAGTCGTTTGATTTTCTGGTATCTTTGTCCGGCTCCTCAATCTTTACCCTTCTTTTTCACGCCCTTTTCCTACTCCTTATTCATTTGTTTGATGAGCTGATATAGATTATATTAATTTTTTGAGACCAAGTTGCCTTATACCAGTTCATCTTTGTTTTCGTACTTAACTTACTTAATTACTAGATTCCCATATAATGTTATCCCTTCAGATGCCTCTTCTCTAGAGATGCTGATGCTTTATCCTACACTAAAGGCCGTGGCACAATGAAATTTTTCATATACATAGACGCGTTTAACACAAGCTTATTGCATTCTAGTAACATCGCCACAATCAACCAAATGTTGTGTTTATAAATATGAAGGAACTTCAGACTTGGCATACAAAATTTCGCGAAGCACCGTTATAAACATTCTCCCTATACAACAAAAATACTTGCTAACATATTTTGTGTCGTATTCATTTGTTATATTGCAGTCTTTAATTGCGAAAAATGTCAGAAAAGTTACCAACGAGTGGGGAAAAAAAATTTACTTGCAAAATATGCCAGCACCCTTAGCCAAAGCAGATTCTTCTTCTTATGCTTTGCTTGCAACAAAAGTTTGCATGTTGGCTACTTTTTCATGTCAGATGGCACCAATGTCGATCAATCTACCGTTCCTCATAAAAATACGTGCAATCTACCCATAATGCATAAGATTGAGTTAAACGCATATATGTATATGAAAAACTGCGTATGTGACGATGCTTTAAGAGATGGTTATGGGATGTCATCTCTTGATGGAAACATGAAATGAAATAGAAACCTCAAACGTTAACGACAGATTAATTTAGCTTACAGCGATGGGACCACATGTGAACATCTTTAGTGCATTTACTTATAGGAGGTTAATACATAGGGAAACGTGGTCTGAGTATTTATCTGGAATAATTACACTCTTTCCGAACGTGTTACAGCTGTGAACGTCACGAGGATGCAATGCATTGTAACTGTCATGCAACTCAGTAGTTCGTGAATAAGGAATGAACCATGCCCTTTTATATGAGTGAACTGATGTCATGAAGGTGTTCGATTTTGACTTCTCTCCTCTTGTTGGGCAAGGGCGGCCAGAGTTGTTAGGGAATTAATTCCGTTGGGAATAATTATTACTTGGCTTTCAGCGCTAGAGAATTGCAATATTTTTGAATATTCCTGAATAATGAAATAAAATGATTTAGTCATTATTCCCTTTTCGGAATCATTATTTTATTAAATGTTCAATGATGGATTGAAATTTAATTCGAACAATTTCTTACTAACGTTTTTTCTGTTGTGAAAAATTATGAATACCGTAACGGGTGGTACGGCGGCGAGGAGTTGGTAAGGCGCATGCATGAACTTCTATGCAAAATATGGTAGGACAATTGGAACTTAAGTGTTCTTTGCCCACTCCACAAGACGAGAAACCCTGTGAACTGCACCAACGGCTGCGGAATAAGCCTTCATAACCTAGGGAATTTGGATTTTATTAGTATGGCTTCAGACCTGGCAAATCTACCATCGACCAGATTTTCACTATGAGCCAAATCTTGAAAAAAACTCGAGAAAAAAGAGTTGAAACACATCACATTTTCATTGATTTTAAAGCCACCTTCGACAGCACCACGAAAGGAGCTGCCTATATTCAGCTATGTCTGAATTTGGCTCCCCGCAAAATTTATACATCGGTGCAGAATGACGGTGAGCAACACCATCAGATCAGTCAGAATTGGGAATGACCCCTCTGAGCCTTTCGAAACTAAACGAGGTTTCAGACAAGGTGACTCTCTATCGTGTGATTTCTTTAAGTTGATGCTGGAAAAAATTATATAAGCTGCAAAACTTTACCGCTCTGGAACAATATTCTATAAAAGCGTGCAATCACTGGCGAATACTGACAACATTGACACCATCGACCTGAACACCCGCGCCGCAAATTCTGCTTACTCCAAACTGGAAAACCAAGAGGTAATGATGGGTTTGATGACGAATGAGGACAAAACGGAGTACTTGCTGTCATCCAGTAAAGGGTCAGCGCATAATATCGAAATAGTAAAAGACTTCATTTATTTGTTAACCAGGCTCTGAAATCCAGCGAAGAATCACTCTTGCGAATAAAAGCTACTTTGGATTAGGTAGACATTCAAAGGAAAGTCCTCTCTTGGCAAACGAAAACCATGCTCTACAAGTCGCTTATCGTACCCTTCCTGCTATATGGTGCGGAAGCATGAACCATGACAACATCAGATGAAGCGTCTCTGGGAGTGTTCGAGAGAAAGATTTACGGACCTCTACGCGTTGGTGACGGTGAGTACCGAAGAAGATTTAAAGATGACCTGCACGAGCTTTACGCATACATCAACATAGACGCAGCGGCGCCATGTTATGCGAATGTAAGATCGCGATCCGACTAAGAAAGTACTTTAATTTCCCTTGGGGTTACCAATGGGCGTCTCACAGTGGCGCCTTTTGAGTTTTTTCTTTGCAAAAATCATAACTTTTGAACCAATGAAGATATTTTAAAAATTTAAAATGAAAGCCAATTATTTGAAGTTTTATTGTGTGAAAGCTCAGAATTTCACAGATACAGGGTGCTTAAAAAAAAAAAAAATGCAAAAACAAAATGTTTTTAGTAAAAAAATAAAATGAGATTTGTCTTATAATGACGTATTTAAGCATTAAATAAGATAAACTAATGATTTTGGTAAGATAGCGTGGCACTGCCCACTTATGATAAAAAGTTGTATCTAAGTAGTCACATAATCAACTACCAAAATCGATAGACGTATTGTTTCTTTTAAATGGCAATATTCTTATAAAACTCAAATGTACGTTGTTGGTGCCACAATAACAAGGTGCTTTAAAATTCGTCGTAAAATTTTACATGTTTTTTTTAAATTAACTAGCCAAATATGTATTTTATTAATTACTAAAAGTTATTGAAAGTGGTGCAAAAAAATTTTATTTGAGCTAAAGATTAAACAGCCAACGAATTTTGGAAAAGGGGAGTGGCACTGCCCAGTTATGCTAAAAAGTTTGATCTTAGTAACCGCTTTACCAATTTGTACCAAACTCGATAGACGTATTGATTTCTATAAAAATTTAATGCTCGTTTGAAGGCGAAATGCTTAAACTTTAAAATAAATTTGATAAACTTTAGATAAATGCAATAACGAAAAGTTTATATTTATAAATTACTAAATTAATTAATTCTTTTATTTGAAATAAAAAATTAACTTGTACATAGATATCTTATTTTTCAATAAAGTAACAAAATTGATTAGTAAATCTCTTTTTCATTGTTGTGATGAGTGAGGAACTTATTTTATCTTAACATAGTCATCGTCACTGGAACATATATCTAACAAAGCAACCATTTCTGAGCTATACGCATCTGTAAGATCTTTTTATATTCTTACATACCTCATAGATGATATGACTGGATCAGAAGAGATAGCTAACATGTTGAAAAAGTCTTCGTTTTGTCTAACTCCTGATACTTTGCAGGTGCATACATCTATATCTATTGTAGTCCTTGTTCTTAGATTCTTGAGCTTCTTCAGACAATTCTCCTAATGGTAAGCACTGGTACTCTATTAAATCTTTTCCATGTGCTAAAATTTTATGTACCGTTGGTGTAAGTTTCTTCTCAGGATACTTTTTTATGCAGAAACTCTGTAGTTTTAGATGCATATTCTCCAAATTTGGGTCCATTAACTGGTTCATGGCAGTTTAAAATATTTAAAATTACTCCCAATCTTTTCACAATATCTCTATCAATTCCTGTTATGCGAGCAGTCACTTCATCGTTTTCAAAAAATCTTCTTGAGGAGTTACTTCATTTGTATTTCGGTATCCATACTTTGGACAGTCACCTCTAAAGCCAATCTCTTTATAGAATGCATCCTGAATTATTTTTTTTCTCCTGTTTTGTTTCTCCTTACATGTTGTATTGTCGTCGAAAACTTCTCCTTGTTGTGGTAGTGTATAAGTCAGCTTCAAAACAAATTCCATACATCTTATCCTAGCATGCAAAGGGGATATTCAATACTCATAAGTTAGTTCGTCAGTTATTGAATCATCAAGATTTTCAAAGTCGTTTTGGCTCTTCTTACAAATTGGACATTTGATTGTACATGTCGTATTTAAGTTCAAAACTTTTCCATCGACCATTGTTAGAAGAAAGTCATGCTTTATTGTAATGGCATTCCCCTCTTCAATTTCAATTATTGCTGGTTCTAATTTGGCAATTTGATTTTTTATATCACTCACTGTAGCTTTTATGAGTTCCGAAGACTCCTTCTCGTATTTAAATAATATCGGACGGCACAATATAGTTGATGACGGACGTGGATTTTCCCAATATTCTGAAGCTTCATCTTTCAGTCGTAATGGAACAATAGAAGCCATAAACATATTACTATCTGTAATTGTTTCATCGTCTACATTTATTCTTTGTTTATATGCGCTTTGTCCTGATGATCCATCACAGCCCCACTTAGTTATCAATGCTAGCTCCTTTGGCAGTGATTTCAACTTTTCTTCAGTAAAACTCTGAAGGTGTCATGTAGACGTTTTGTAGCTCAATTTCAGCTGATACTTCGGTTATTTTGGGACTTAAAGGAACTGCTTCTTTCTTGGCTTGAGTAATTTTTTTGTATCCAGGTAAAATATCGGTACTACGTTGCAATAATGACTTACGCAATATAATCAGACCAATTCTAAATATTCTCGCGGATTTTTTTATTCCCGCGGAAAAATTCCTCCAATTCTGTTTTTCTAGGGAGAACAATAATTGGGGAATAGGAATTTCGAAGTCAGCTGTTTTGTAAATTGAAATTTCGTTGCACATTTCTTATTTTGTTTAAAAAATTGAAAAGTTTAATTATTGTTGCAAATTTGTTGGAAATTAAGAAATAAAATATAAACAATGCACAGTATTTATTGCATTTCATGTGGTATTCACTGAAATGAGTAATGAACTGGTGCCACAGCAACATCAACAGCGGAACATAAGAAGAAGACGGCCGCATAACACAAATCTGTCGGAGTTGCCTGCTTTCATTCAGCAAAGCAATTTTCTGGCGGCCAAGTTGAGTTGAATTCGTCCTTCGTCATATGCCAAAATTTTTTTAAGCCTTATTAAAAAATCCTTGCGCAATTTCTGGATGGCTGCATCAAATATGCGAAGAGCTCTTCCGTTGCTTATGATATACTTTTCGACTTAAAATAAAGAATATTGTGGTTGTAGTTGTTGTTGTATTAACAGTGAGAATATTGTGGTAGAATGTACATACATATTTTAGCACAAATTTGTACAACAAAGTGTTCTTTCTTAAAAGAACCAATTTCCTTTAACTATTTTGGTGCACTCCCTTTAATTTATCTAGTGAAAAAACTCCTATGAAATGGCAGAGAAATCTCCCTCTCCCTCATATTCATAATACCTACTTTTCTCCTAGAACCGGTTTTCGCTTTTTCGAACATTGTTCAGAATAGGAGGAAAGGGAGAAGTGAAAAAACTCACAAGGAATTTTTATTTAGAATACGAGGAATGGGAGTAGGGAAAAAACTCGCACGGAATTTTGGTTTAGAATTGGGCTGAATATATTTTTTCTTCTTTAAACCGAGATCTATAAACAGCGCCAAAGCTTCTTCGGGAGTGTATTTCCTAGGTAGCGCATTTGATCCTCATTAGTCGCACTGGACTTGCTACCGCAACTGCTTCTGTTATATGAGATTTCACGTTTTCTTCATCTTTTTTATATTTAATAGCCAGTGCTTCCGAAAGATGAGTCGTGGCCATAGCTTTTGTGGTATCAGACAGCTTCTTTTCCTTTTGTAGGTAGAAAACTCTTCTATGGGTTTTGTTGGTCTCCCTCTAGTTGGATTGGTTGACGTGCTATGCGTTTCTTCGTCCAAAAAAGTTTTGTCAGCTAGCCACTTTTCATGCTTACTTAGAAATTTTGAATTGTTACGATAGACGTCCTTCCATTTCTATCATAATGTATTGTAAACCAATTTTTTCTTGCGGGCTTCCTTTTCTTTAATGCTTGTTTCACTCGCTAATTCTCTCATAATAGCCTCAACGAAGTCCCGTCTTGACTTTGTAGATTTAAACACCGCAAATAGTTTCGAGTTTTTTAGATACATATTAGAATTGGCTTCGAGTGTATCTGACTAAATATTAAACTGTGAACTATATTTAAAGATACTATTCACTTAATTTAAGTAAACAGAATACTTAGTTCCTTAATCTCCAAAAGACGAATGATAATGTGCATTGTATGATGGATAGCTTTATATACCTACTCAAATTATTACAATGAATGTCAGGTATACAATTCGTAACTAAAAAAATGTATGTTGTTAACAAGTTCCAACAATAAAAATGACCTTACTGCCGTGCTGAATTATATATACCTGCTCAGGCGCGTATTTATGCTCAAGGTTGTTTAACTTTATTTGATGTAAAAGGCGAAGTGGCAGCTGGACGCAGGTAGACTTTATGAATTTAGATAACTGAATATTTCACAAATAACTACTGTTAATTTGACGGAGCAAATATTTTAACATTGTTTTTTTGTTTCCATCAAAATTTTAAAAAGGGCCTAAAAATAGGCATTTCGAAAAACAGGTATATCCGCCAACTTTTAACAAAAAAAAAACAATTTTTTTTTTTGTTTCAATCCTAAATTAAATTATCTTTAATTCCTATACAAGAAAACGACAACCGGTCGCCTTATTTACTCACAAAACCATTTTAAATACAACGAAAAAGAAGACAAATTTCAAAATTTTCCCAATGTTGAAAATTGGTCAACTTTGAGCGGCTCTACCTGGTAATTATAATTTTCTGTGAAAAACCATTTGTATATTCTTGATCCCCGGAAAATTCTCTATTAGAAATATGTATTAGATTTAGCGAACGCTTTCATGATTTTTTTGATTTTTGCCATGCTTTAACGGCAGAGGCGCCACTGTGCGGCTGTTAACCCAACGGCGAATTGGCTTGCGTGACTTGTTGGACGGTGCCAATTAAGTAAGGAAGTAAGTAAATAGGAGGTCGTCACCGTAATAGTAAAAGCAGATTTTTAAATACATTTATACGATCTCCGCATTCATTTATTTAATACTCATTTGCAAACAGTGTTGCCATTTTAGCTTTTTTCATCCGTTTACCTTAAAAAATTGGGATTTAGCTTTCAGCTTTTTTCAGAAATTTTTTAGCTTTTTTTTTAGCCCTTTTTAGTTTTTTTCAAAATTTTGGAAAATCTATATAACCACTTTGGAGTAGATTCAATTTAAAGAAAATTTAATGAATTTGGACTAAATTTTGAGGGGCTAAGGTACAGGTAATGCTAGCATTATGGTATGTACGTGGGTAGAAATCGAGGCTTAGTAACCTTATTAAAGTAACATCAATATAATATCGCTTTCGTTCCGTGTGTTTGCCACTCGATTCGATTGGTTGTTTCATCTGCTTCGAAACTGCTTGCGAGAGAAATTGGGTTTTTGATTTTAGAAACATTTAAGGAGCGCTCCATTGAGTTATCGAGCTCTGGCTCACATTCAAATCTCATTGGAACGATCTGGATCAACTTTATGAGAGCTGGCCGCACTAATATAAAACATCTGGTTTGTTGATGGTGCTGGTCGCACATTCTCTTTTCCCTAACAGTGAAATTTATTTTATTCTCATTCAAATAGTTTCACTCTTTGTTTAACTATTTATTTTCCTTACATTTTCTTTAAGTTGTTTACTCTTTCCGTGTTTTTGCTTTTAAATATGGCAAATCTTTTATGTATATACCTATGTACACATATGTATTACAGCGCTACCATCTCAAAAGTAGTTAGCTGTCAAAAAATTTACTACAGAAAACAAAACGAACAGAACTGCTATACGGATCAGAAATTGAACCAGATAAATATCAGGATCACAAGGTTCTTGCATTCACATATTAAGTTTCTATCCGTATCTGGTTCACGCGTCATTGGAACGTTACTTTAATAAGTTTTCTAAGTCTGCATGTAAACAAAAGAGCTATGCAATGATATCTTTATCTTAAACGACGAACTCAACCCCTTGCAAATTTCACACAAGTGGCATGACTCCTGATTTTTCTGTACTTATATTTAAAAGGCATACGATTAATTTGAAAGATACCGTTATGTGTAAGGCTAATAGCTGTTATAAAATAAGAAGATAGAATTATTATAAGCCATAAGGTATAATATAACAAATTTATTATAAGGCTTATGTAGCAAAGTAAATAAGACTTACTTACATACATTACGCTTTATTAAAAGATGCTACTTTTAGTATTAGGACCTTTTATATAAGGCTTATAGGCCACCCAAAATCAGGCTTATGTAAGTGTTATAATAAGATAATACAAGAAAATAAAAATAGATTACATGAATAAGTATAACCTAATTATAAGTTGCACATATAAAATTGCTCGGGCGTATTATAAGAAACCATCAGACTTAAAATTCATGTATTCATATTCATAATAACTTATTTTAAAATTTTTATTTAACAGGGGGTCACTCGTCAGCAGTGGCTCGACCAGCCCAGAAAGTGCCAAAAATTCATTTACAAGTTGTAATTTCCCAATAATCCTTTGGAGTCGGTGTAAAGCACATACCAAAAACTTGAAAAAGAGGTTCTCACTCATACATTGTAAAATCTGAAACTTACAACTTTCGTGGTTTTATCGGTGCTCTTATTTTGCAAATAAAAAAACCACTTTCCTCAAAAACATTACGAAAACTTATAGACTATAGTGGGGTTTGATTAATGATGCATCTTTTTTTGTTAAACCACAGATATCTTCTGTAAGTTTGTTTATTTATTTTTTATGAAATTGGAGTAAAAATTAATTAAACTTTTTTATTCTGTTATGTCTTTTATGAAAGAAAATAACAAAACACATGGAAAGTTGTCTTAAACTTTTAACTTTTTTTCTTAGCCTTAAAATATTTTATTTAGCTTTTTATATAATGGTTTATTTAAAAATTGGGCAAAAATTCCAGTTTCTATATGTGCTGATTTGGAGCTTAACGGCCGATGAACTTAAGGCAATAACATTTTTCCTCTCCTAAAAAAATGTGTTCCTTCCTGTTCCCTCCTACGCGTTTCGATGCTGTCGTATCTTCTTCAGGGAGTCTGATTTTTATTTAAAAAAGAAAGTAAATCGTTAACAGTTATACACATTACAATCAACGGTTATTTTATATCACACGCACATTCAACTATTTAGTAATAACTAAAAAACCCATATTTTGTATGTCTAAACTCACTGTACTTAACTTATTTAATGTTGGTGGCTTTGCTGCCACCTCCGTACTGTATCACAGCTGTATATACGTTGTTAATTTTATCTATGTCCTCCTTAAAATTCATCACTCTGTGTAGTTGTTGCTGTATGCGAAGACTTTCCATTGTCATTCGTGCATTTCTCTTGTTCTCTATGTCCAATATTTTCGCATTTTATTTTTGTCTATCGAGCCTTTTTTCTGAAAAAGTTGTGGCAACACTGTTTGCAAAGCATAATGCGGCAGTTACTCACGAACGTACGTACCAAAAACGTGTCAGCTGACACGACCTATCTTATGAGTGTGCAATGTAAACGAAAACACACCGACGTGCAACGCCCGTACGTACGTAGCCCGGAACGTAGAAATCAAAACAATTTTGATTTTTTCCGTAAGAAGGTGTTAGCTGATCGCTCTCTCACTAGACAGAGTTGCATAGTAAACTTTTGTGCGCTAATTTTTGACCGTTTGCCTTAGTTTGAAAAATTGTGAAAATAATTCGAAATAATTAGGTAAAAGTGCAGATTATAAATATGTAATCTATTTATATTTATTTAATATTAATTCCAGCCTTTTACAACATCAAAAATTAAATTGGAAAATGTTGATGTTTCCATAAGCATGCATGCAAACTGGTCAATGGCAACCATTGTAAACTTTACCAAGTAGCGCAACTAACAGTTGATCGCTCAAAATTTGCACACACATACAAACATCACTAATGGCCATATTACGGAAATCTTAGGGAAATTGAAGTTAAATTTTTCAACAGACATAAAATGTTATAGTTTTGGAATATATAGCATCTAGGACACCTTAATTGCAGTAATTGAAAGAAAATGTTTGCTTATACTCAAGTATTTAACTATTTTTTCTAAATTTATCTTTAATATTGATGCAATGATTGATCCAATGCAACTCTGCTCTTCCTACTGTTCTTCATTCCACTACATTCGAGTGTCTCTTTCACTGAATTCGAGTGCCTTCCACTCTATTCGCAACATAACCTTAATTTAAGTTGCCAAACTATATAGTAAACAATGATGGCGACAGCGCTTATCTGTAAACAATACACACACATGTACATGTACACAGACGCACACATTGATTCCTACGGGCTTGAGGGTTCGGTCAAACGTGTTTCGTACGACAAACGTCCGTACGTACGGCACACGTTGGTGGGTAACTGCCGCTTAAATATGTAGATCTCAAGAGCGAGAGAAAACCGTACGCACGCGTTTTATTATTATATTTTTACTTTAATAAGGTGACGTCACGCTCAGAGAGCGAATCTGGGAATGAAATGGTAATGGACCTGCGCAAAGCTTTATGGATATATTATTCTAATTATGGTCTTGATAGATAGCACGTAATTGCCATAGTTCAACCAAAAATGTATATCTTTCTACTCACATTATGTACTCATTCATACTAGTTATTGGTTCAAAAAAAATGGCATACAATACCAGTTATTTGAAGAGTGTGATATTTCCACGCTGCTGATGGGATATTCATGTTATTGAAGTTTTTTTTTTTCAAAATATATTTTGTAAGCGTGCACGGTCTTGGACTAGCAACTGTACATAAGTCTCACCTCCTTTTAAAAACCAAACAAGCGCACATTTCCACTTATTTTCACCACCCGTAAACATACTTACATACATACATGCATTCATACATAATTACCTACATACATACAAACAAGCATGAAACGGCAATGTATGTGCATATGTGTGTGTTTGTAGTTGCTTTCGTTTGCGGCGGAAATTGATGGCCCAACGTCAACTAAAATAAACGCAGTGCCCGCAGTAGTGAATAGCACCACGATGAATATGACACAGTTTGTTGCGGAAGTACGCAAAAGAGAAGGTTTGTGGAATAGAAAAAAAATTCCACTTAATGGAGACCAAAGAATAGTTTGTGAAAAACTATGGGTAGAGGTCGGAAAAGCTTGTAAGATTCCAAGTGAGTTTTTGATATTTTTGTTAAAATTAGTAAATAATATTAAATATTTTTCAAATGTGTATACTAATTTAAGTACATATGTACATAGTGCATAATGTGTTCATTTGTGGCAAAACCAATGGGAAAAAGGTGGAAAAAAATTTTTTCATTTGCTTGAATACTGTATAGCAGGCATGCTTAACCAACGAAACGATATCATTTCGTTACGATAATCAACGTTAATAAACGAAACGAAGTCATTTCGCTTCGTTTATTAACGTTAAGATCGTCAAATTAACGAAATGATTTCGTTTCGTTTTCTGCCATATCAAAACGAAATCAAATCGTTTATGTTGATTATTAATTTCAAACTATGCTGGCAAAGCTGATTGATGGCGGAGTCATTAAAGGTGAAAGCATTATCCAAGCTGATTGCAACTTTTCTCATGAATTTTGACAGTACGAACATTTCTCAGAGTATTTTTGACATTACCACCAACGAATTACACAAACAAATTACATAGAGTTTGTGTGTGTATGTGCGCTCGTTGTTGCCACCTTACGGCTTCACTATGGCTATAGCATTGCCAGCACAATTCAAACATAAAGTATCACGTTTTTGTTAACGTTTTTAACGTTAACGAAAGCTTTTCGTTTCGGTTAAAAACGAGATACAATTTATCTTGATAATTTCTTTATCGATAATATTTCGAAGTGTTTCAACGGAAACGGTGGAAATTTTTTGATAAACGATTAGCTTAACGTTAAGGTGCATCCCTGCTGTATAGCTTGTGAATAAGTTTCTGCATAGAAATTCATATTTACGTTTCGTTTTACGATTAGCATTTCGCTGAAACCAATACAAGTGATAAGAAGATGCGATAAATTTTTGAATGTAATCGATACTTTCAATGAATGTTTTTTTATTACCGAGTACGTTACTTCTTAATGATGATAGATGCCGCGTTTGATTTAAAAAAACTCACCACCGACTACCGCCGTGGTAACGCTGATATGACAGAAGTTAGTTAGAAAAAAATAAAGAACAGTTTGAAAAAACAAAACAAAAAAACTCGCTTTTATAGCTAACCGAACTAAAAATTTAATCACACATTTTTTATGTCATATTCGTAGAACGTGGAGTTATTTTATATAAATAATTTACTCAAACTTAAGATATTAACAGAATTAACAGAAATTCAGAGTAAAAAGCGTAGTTTTGTTTTAAATCATTGTTTATTTTTAATTGTTTAGTTCGAGTACGTAATTAACGTAAAATTGATCTTGCGGAGCTTGTTTGCCTTTGTGGTCGTCTCACTTCATAAAAAAATATGCCATAACCATTTTCCCGAAATGGTTAGATGATCAAACAGAATTTTTCTAAATGGTCATTACACCAAATTTTGAAGGGCCTTAAAGTCAATTGGCCCTATAACCACTTTGAATGGCCAGTTGAGCTTATGACCAATACAAATGGCCATGAGGTGAATTGGCCTTATGGCCCCTTTCAACTGGTCATAAGGTTAACTGACCTTATGTACGTTGACTTTATGTCATCCCACCATTAAATTATTGCATTGTCGTCAGTCCTTAATATGTGTGCAAACTTTCAATAAAACTTATGGCCATTTGAAGTGGTCATAAGGTCACTTGATTTTGTGGCGTTTGAGTTTATGTTACCCCACCATCAAGTTATTCATTCATGTTCATTTGAAGTGGTCATAAGATCAATTGACTTTATGTTCCTTAAGCTTGTGACACCCCACTATCAAATTATTGCATTGTGCCAAGTTTTAAATTGACCAAATTTGTTGAAGTTGGTGAAAATTACGCTCAAAGACTCCGTTACATACATATGTACATACAGCCCAAGCTAATAAATTGGTTGAAACAGAGGGGTTGAAATGAATTCGGTAGTTTCAACAGATGTGCATTCCCTTATCTGAATTTGAAAAAATGTCTATGCAGACAAATTTCTACGTATGCAGTGCTTACAGTTCTTGGACAAAACAAAAATCCAGTTTGCGGATTACTTTTGGTTATGGATAATTGTTGGTGGTTTACTGTAACCAACATAGCTGTGAAATTTACAGTGCTTTAAAGTTTGTATTTCTCCCGATGCATTGCGGAATTTGGAGTTTTGGCTGCATAAAGCAAACTTTTCAAGGTTTTGTGATAGCATTCAATTCCAAATAGAAGCCGTATTTTTTTAATTTACACGCGTATACGTTTACGTTTGCGCGTAACAAAACGCTTTTCCTCGCTTAGATAATGCTTAGGGGACCCATCTGGCGGCAACTTGCTACAGAACATGTTGTACCGAAAAGCGCAGACACAAACCATTTGTAGAGGTGATACATATAATTAGTATAGAGGTGAAACATAGACACATATTTCAGTTGCTTCTGAGTATGATGCGTATTGAAATTTAGTAGTAATCATTTTATGCGTAACAATTTCAGAGGTGTATTTAAAGTTTGACCCCTAGCGGTCCATATAAAGTTTAAGCTTAAACGTCTATAGATGTAAAAAAAACACAGCTAATATAGCATTCACATTGTGCCATAGACACGAGTTTGACGCTTAGCAGTCCATATAAAGTTTAAGCGTAAACGTTAGGTTAGGTTAGGTGGTACCTGCTGATAAGGGAAGCTCACTTGGACAACGTGAAGGTCCGTTACCACATACAATAAAATAACGATGGTGTAGATATAGCTACTAAGAGAATCGTTGCGTACCAACGATAAAGTTCCGAATGATACCGATCTCAACCTTGGATAAATCATCGGGAGATCCAAGTGATGTCCGCCCAACGCTTGCTGAGCTGACCCGAGGTCCAGCTATGGAGGAGTAAACCACAGGTGGCCAGCGGAATCCCGAAATCCCTACAGCCATCTTTATCTGGGTCAGTTGTACCGATGCGGGCTAAGACAGTTGCCCGTGTTATCACTATGACCCGGGACCCATATAATCTTAATTATGAAATAGTTCGATGCAATCGCAAGCGAGGTCAGGCACTCCCAGACCACCCTCGATCGCACTGTAGTTGAACTCAAGGCCTTGATAGGCGCTTGGCTATCAGAGTAGATGTTAAATTCCCTAACTGTAGTATCACTGGATAGCATTTCATCCACCGCATCCTTAATCGCAGCAACTACACTGGAGTGATCAGCCAACCTAAACTTGCGGCTGACATTTATCTCCTGACGAAAGACCCCCCACCAACCTTTCCGTCCAACTTCGACCCATCCGTGAACAAGTTAACCGGCCCCATGCCCCAGATGATTCCTCTTCCCACTCCTATCTCGGGGGAATGACGCGCCATCTACTCGATGCATGTTCAGCATGACATTCAGTGCGAAAGTAGGTGTTGTTCTGAGAGCGCCACTGATACCGATCAGCGCCGTCCGTTGTACTGACACTAACATTTTGGAGATGTTCGCCGTGTCCAGTGCTTTCCACCAGACCAACACCCCATAGAGCAGGATCGGTTTGACCACCATCTCATAAAGCCAGTGTACTACTCCTGGCGAGAGTAC
This sequence comes from Eurosta solidaginis, assembly GCF_040869045.1. Taxonomy (NCBI): domain Eukaryota; kingdom Metazoa; phylum Arthropoda; class Insecta; order Diptera; family Tephritidae; genus Eurosta; species Eurosta solidaginis. The sequence goes on along the minus strand of NC_090321.1, from coordinate 78,333,465 downwards.
CCAGCTATCGGAAGCTCCCCTGCAGCAGTACAGGGACAACGCGGCCTTCCTGGCCCTATCTTCCACATTGGGTCTCCAGTACAGTTTCTTGTCCAAAATAAACTCCAAATATTTAACCCTACCAGAAAGTACCAACGGCACCCCTCCAATCGAGGGAGCTCTGAAATCGGCCATCTTATATCTCCTTGCAAAAAGAACCAATTCCGTTTTTCATGGGTTGACCGCCAATCCACATGATTCAGCCACCTAGCCACAGTATCCAGGTAGCCCTGCAGAACATCGCGCAGGGTGTCCAGAAATTTTCCCCTGACTAGGATAGCGAGGTCATCTGCATAGGAAACCACCCGACAGCCACTGATTTCAAGCTTTACAAGAAGCTCGTTTACTACCATAACCCAGAGCAGAGGAGATAGGACACCCCCCTGTGGCGTGCCCCTGCACACCTTCCTCTCAATTATGGCCCTTCTCCACTCCGCTGCGACAATTCTGCTGCATAGAAGTTTGTTAATAAATTCAACCAGAGCCCCCTCGACTCCTAAACCAACCAGAGCTCTTTCGATTGCCCACGGTAAGACATTGTTAAAAGCCATCTCCATGTCTAGAAAAGCACCCAGAGCGAACTCTTTGTGTTCTAGGGACCCCTCTATTTGCTTTACAATCGAATGGAGAGCCGTTTCCGTCGATCTGCCCTTACAATAGGCATGCTGTGAAGCCGACAGTAACCCCCGAGGAATCCTTTCCGTAGGTACAGGTCTATCAGCTGCTCAAACGTTTTAAGAAGAAACGATGAGAGACTGATTGGCCTGAAATCCTTAGGTGATACATGAGAGCTTCTGCCCTCCTTCGGAATAAAGACAGACGACCCTAACCGTGTGCCAAGACTTCGGAATATAGTTAAGCCTGAGGCAGCTAGTGTAGATGATGGCCAACCAGCGACAGGAAATCCCCAAAGACTTTTGAAGTTGCGCAGGAAAAGCGTAAGCATAGATAGATGTAAAAAAAAAACACAGCTATATTTACAGGATACAGTATGATACATATATGCATTGGGAAACCTTGTGCAACAGCTGTCAAAATTGACATTTTTCGTAGTAAGAACTGTCTGTTTTGAAGCAAAAAAATCAAAAAATTAAGATCATTTCTTAAAAATTAAAGTTTTATTGAAAGCACTTTATATATATTTATGCATTCTAACTTTTTCTATTTTAAAGCTTAAGAAAAATTTGGATTTATTCTTAAGAAACAATGCACAATTATTTCTTCGCAAAACCAGAATTGCCAGGTGAATTTGTTCCTGATAATCTTTAGAAGATAGTAGTAGAAATATCTTAAGAGCTGCGTACTAACGAAATTTTCCTCAAGCATTTCTTGACTGTTATTTTGTATGGATTTTTTGGTTTTCTTAAGAACTGCATACAGCTCTTTAAGTAGGGTAAGAACCGTATTTTTTTTTAAGAAAAAAGGAGTCCGAGCTATCAAATGTTTTTCAGTGACAGTTATAACCTTGCCAAAAACACCGAAAAGGTCGTTTAGTTCGAAGTTCGTTCTATTCTACATTATTTCAGAAGAATAGGTTTGTATTGTCTCTTAGATAGAGAGGGAACACTAAATTTCACTACGTTCAGAAGAAATGGGCTTGAAATCGACCCATTTAGTAGTTTTGCCATAACTATTATATTAAGCATTTCCCTTCGACTTACTTACTTACTTAATTGGCGCTTAACCGTCTAAACGGTTATGGCCGTCCAACAAGGCGCGCCAGTCGCTCCTTCGCTCCGCCAACCGGCGCCAATTGGTCACACCAAGGGAGTTTAAATCGTTTTCCACCTGGTCCTTCCAACGGAGTGGGGGCCGCCCTCTACCTCTGCTTCCATAGGCGGGTTCCGATAGAAACACTTTCTTGGCCGGAGTATCATTTTTCATTCGCATAACATGGCCTAGCCAGCGCAGCCGCTGCGTGTTAATTCGCTGGACTATGTTGATGTCTGCGTATAGCTCGTACAGCTCATCATTAAATCTTCTTCGGTACTCGCCATCGCCAACGCGTAGAGGTCCATAAATCTTTCGAAGAACTTTTCTCTCGAACACTCCCAAAGCCGCTTCATCTGCTGTTGTCATGGTCCATGCTTCTGCCCCATATAGCAGGACGGGTACGATAAGTGACTTGTAGAGTATGATTTTCGTTCGCCGAGAGAGGACTTTACTTTTCAATTGCCTACCTAGTCCAAAGTAGCATTTATTGGCAAGATTGATTCTTCGCTGGATTTCAGTGCTGATGTTGTTGCTAGTGTTGATGCTGGTTCCCAAATAAACGAAGTCTTTTACTATTTCGAAATTATGGCTGCCAACAGTAGCGTGGTTGCCAAGGCGCATATGCGCTGACTCTTTGCTCGATGACAGCAGGTACTTCGTTTTGTCCTCATTCACCATCAAACCCATCTTTACCGCTTCTTTTTCCAGCTTGGAGTAAGCAGAACTAACAGCGCGGGTGTTTAGGCCGATGATATCAATGTCATCAGCATATGCCAGTAATTGCACGCTTTTATAGTATATTGTTCCAGTGCGGTTAAGTTCTTCAGCTAGTATAATTTTCTCCAGCATCAAATTAAAGAAATCGCACGATAGGGGGTCACCCTGTCTGAAACCTCGTTTAGTTTCGAACGGCTCGGAGAGGTCCTTCCCAATTCTGGCTGAGCTGATGGTGTTGCTCAACGCCATTTTGCACAGCCGTATAAGTTTTGCGGGGAAACCAAATTCAGACATAGCGGCATATAGGCAGCTCCTTTTCGTGCTGTCGAAGGCGGCTTTAAAGTCGACGAAGAGGTGATGTGTGTCGATTCTCTTTTCACGGGTTTTTTCCAAGATTTAGCGCATTGTGAAAATCTGGTCGATGGTAGATTTACCAGGTCTGAAGCCGCACTGATAAGGTCCAATCAGCCGGTTCACGGTGGGCTTCAATCTTTCGCACAATACACTTGAAAGGACCTTATATGCGATATTAAGAAGGCTGATTCCACGATAGTTGGTGCATTTTGCAGTATCCCCCTTCTTGTGGACTGGGCAAAGAACACTTAGATTCCAACCGTCGGGCATACTTTCGTCCGCCCATATTTTGCTAAGAAGCTGCTGCATGCGCCTTACCAACTCCTCGCCGCCGAACTTGAATAGCTCCGCAGGCAATCCATCAGCGCCCACGGCCTTGTTGTTTTTCAATCTGGTTATTGCTATTCTAACTTCGTCATAATCGGGCGGGGGGACATATATTCCATCATCATCGATTGCGGTATCGGGTTCTTCATCTCTGCGCGGTGAATTGCTGCCTCCATTTAGGAGAGCAGAGAAGTGTTCCCTCCAATTTCCCTTCGACTAGCAAGAGTTAAAAGAGCTTTAACCGGTTAGTATAAGGTGGAAGGTTATATAAAGAGTCGCATTGAAAATTTCTTAAGGCAAATATTAAAAATCGTTTTTGTATTGAATCAAGTTTGTCTGCATGATATTGATAGCAATGGTCCCAGATTATCGAACGGTATTCTAATATTGGCCTAACTAATGTTGTGAAAAGATAAATAAATAAATGTAAGGCGCGATAGCCTCCGAAGAGATTTAAGACCGAGCTTCTCTTCTAATTTGCGCCACGGGACGGGACCTACTTGTTTTGTGCCGACTCCGAACGGCATCTGCAAGGCAAATGAGTTTTCACTGAGCTTTTCATGGCAGAAATACCCTCGGAGTGCTGACCAAACACTGCAGAGGGGCGACCCCGCTTAGAAAAAATTTCTTTTAATTGAAAATACTTGTTTTTAAAATTTAGATGTTGCTTTGTCCGGAACGTGAACCCATGATCTTCGGTGTGGTAGGCGTAACACGCGGCCGCCCTTGTAAAAACAGTTTTGTTTAATAAGGGTCGTTAAACTCTGTTGACCACCTTTTAACAAAAGCTAAGTTTGGAATCCATCATGACTCCCAAGTCAAAAAATCCATTTAAAATTTCTAGACTATGGTTGTTATTGAGCTATTAGCAAACTTCTTCGAGAAAAACACATGCATTTAAATTTTTTAAGATTGAGCTGCACATAATTTACGTTGAACCAATAAACTGAATTGTTTAAATTCGTTTGAAGTAAATAACGTTTCTCAATCGTCAAATAGGACTTAAAAAGTTTACAGTATTAGCAATATGGTTTATGAAGAGCAAGAACAGAATTGGATGAAGATGGCTATCCTGCGAAACGACAGAGAAAACAGCTATGACGAAGAAAGGTGATGTTTTATAAATTACTTTTTGCCGCTGAGATAGGAAGATATCCAACGGATAAAGCTGAGTTGAAATCTAAGCTGACAAAGCTTGTAAACAAGTAGAGAGTAGCATACTTTGTCAAATGCTTTAATGAAATCAGTGTAAATTACATCAGAAATCGTTGTAACGTAAGTGAACTCCAGTATATTGGCGATGGTAGATTTACCCTTACAAAACCCATGTTGAGAGCTTGCAATTAAAGAAGATATAGAAAGTGTGAGCTGATGGGTAACGAGAGCTTCAAATACTTGTAGAGCATGATTTTCGTTTACCGAGAGGGGAATTTACTTTTCAATTGCCTACCTGTCCAACGTAGCATTTATTGGCAAGAGTGATTCTTCGCTGGCTTTCAGAGCTGATGTTGTTGTTAGTGTTATTGCCGGTTCCCAAATAAAAGAAGTTGTTGTTGTTGTTGTTGTAGCAGTGCTTCGCCCCATCCAATAGGTGCGACCAATCACAAATTGTCATCAATGTCCTTTAACGGGGGTCCAAGGAAACTTGTAGTTTCAACAGGGGTGGACCATAATGAGAGGGGTGTTAGAGGCGTTGGTTCCACATTACAATTAAAGAGATGGTTGGTGTCGCAGTCGGTTCTATGTACCGGAGCGACTCGGGATTTTTCCCGACCAAGGACTGTCATTTCAGTGTAACCCCATTTAATTTGTTGCGTCCCTCCCTCAAAATAAAATAAGTCTTTTACTATAATTATAAATTATGGCTGCCAATAGAGGCGTGGTTGGCAAGGCGTAAATGCCCTGACTCTTTGTTAGATAACAGCAGGTAATTCGTTTTGTCCTCATTCACCAACATACCCCTTTTTCCGCTTCTTTTTCCAGTCCGCGCCAGGCCGATGATATCAATGACATCAGAAGCGGTTATGTTCTGATGTTTAAAAATAATCGCAACACAGCTTTCAGTATCGAACGGCTTGGTGCTATTCGCAATCATTTCCAAAGCCATATAGAAGAGGTGATGTGAGTAAATTCTTTTACCTCGGTTTTTCCCCAAGATTTGGCGCATAGTAAAAATCTGGTCTGAAGCCGCACTGATAAGGTCATATCAGCCGTTTCACTGTGGGCTTCGTTGTCTCGCACAATACTCTTAGAAGACCGTATATGCGTTATTAAGAAAGCTGATTCCGCGATGATGCGCCTTACCACATCCTCGCCGCTATATTTGAATAGCTCCGCAAGCAATCCATCAGTGCCCGCAGCTTTGTTGTTTTTTTCATCTGATAATTGCTATTCTGACTTCGTAGTAAGCGGGTGTAGGGATATTAATTCCATCATCATCGATTGCGGGACAGACTACTTGATGCAGTACTTGCGCTTCGATAGGGATCTTAGAGCCTCAATAGAGTAGGAGGGTAATAATCTCGCATAGCACAACATCTTGAAGTGTGTAAAAGTGCCAAAAATCACCGGAAATGGTTGGAACAGAGGAAAACTTATATCTATCTTGGGTTGCCGGTCATATGGGATGGTTTGGAATTGAAAAAACTGAGGGTGTAACCCTCGAAGCTTATACCGTAGAAGTCCTTACCAGACTCCACTAACAGAGATATTCCTATCAGTAAAGAGATATGACTGTAGTCTCATGATTTTAAATTAGGCATCGCCAATGATAACAGATGTAGAAAGACAGAAACGATTGGGCACGTTCTGTCTTCGTGTCCTGAGATTTCCAGACTCCAGCTATAAGGAGTAGTATATCTATCAGATCTCGAAGCAGCATTTAGGACAGGTCTTAGAAAGCTTATAGTATTTGCAAAGAGGACGGAGTTATTTTATAACATACCTATGGAGTATGTTTCAGTTGCTATCTATGGCTACTCTATTGTTAGTACTGAACTCTCGTAAAGAATGATTGCAATTTTTTTTAAGAATATCGATGGTAATCTCATCAACAAGTAGACACCTCTAAAATCAAAAACAAAGAGATTTGGTTTCATCCTTTTTTAAAGACTTGTATACTAAGCATAAGCCGCTTGTATACCAAGATTTACGGCTTAAGCAAATTTGTACAAAATACATAAACAGGTATTAATCGATGAAATTCGAAAAAAGTCAACAAGTAATTTATGGAGGTGTATGTTCTTTGAAATCAATTAGCCGACAACGTGATGAAAAGGAACACATATAAAAGGTTATGTTCTTCCTACCGAATCGTACTATCTTTCCATGTATGAGTGAGCTTTTTTGCACTTCTTTTCAGTGGTTCTTAACTGGTGGCGCGAATACTTAATTCAATTTCGTTCAACACTCCTTTCAAGAAAAATGTACCCAGATAAGACTGCAGTAGGTTCTTACTACTTTTAGATATCCTACTTGCCATACAAGATCGGATGCGTTGCTGTTACGGGTGTTCCCTGCAGTATGGAGGTCGGACAAATTTCTCTCTTTAAAACCCAGAAGGTGTTTCCAGTCAGGTGGCCGCTGAAGCCCCTGGACTGACCTGTAGCCCACAGTCTGGTTAGGACATTGCCATTCACAGTGTTGTGTGTCGTTTTGTGTAAAATATATTATGTTTAGGTGCTGTATGTCGTGTTGGCTATTGTAGTAACGGGCAACTAGTACAACTTGACTTTCTAAGTTGTTGTCTCAGGCATAAATAGATGATAATGTACGTACAGGTGTGTAATGCAAATAAGATCTTATACAGAATTTCGGTTAGAGCTTTTATTTGTTGCATTATGTTCAACCATATAATACCCCTGCACTTATCTCTCTCTTTCCTTCTTCACTCTATACTCTCCTATTTAGTCACATATTTCATTGCCAAACTGATTATAAATTTCAATATTCTACTTTGAATGCAATTGTATGAAAGGTGCCACGCTAACTTATTGCAAATTTTCCTAAAGGTGTGAGTACCAAATATGTATATGCAGTATGAACACATATGCGCCTTGGCAACCACGCTACTGTTAGCAACCATAATTTCTAAATAGTAAAAGACTTCGTTTATTTGGGAGCCAGCATCAACACTAGCAACAACATCAGCTCTGAAATCCAGCGAAAAATCACTCCAGTCCTCTCGGCAAACGAAAATCATACTCTACAAGTCACTTATCGTACCCGTCCTGCTATATGGTGCAGAAGCATGGACCATAACAACAGCAGATGAAACGGCTCTGGGAGTGTTCGAGAGAAAAGTTCTTCGAAAGATTTATGGACATCTACGCGTTGTCGATGGCGAGTACCGAAGAAGATTTAACGATGAGCTGTACGATCTATACGCAGATATCAACATAGTCGAGCGAATTAAAACGCAGCGGATATGCTGGCTAGGCCATGTTATGCGATTGAAAGATGACGCTCCGGCCAAGAAAGTGTCTCTATCGGAACCCGCCTATGGAAGCAGAGGTAGAGGGCGGCCCCACTCCGTTGGAGGGACCAGGTGGAAAACGATTTAAACTCCCTTGGTGTGACCAAATTGCGCCGGTTGGCAGAGAGAAGGAGCAACTGGCGCGCCTTGTTGGACGGCCATAAGTTTAAACGGTTAAGCGCCAATTAAGTAAGTAAGTAAGTATGAACGATTCAGTTGGTACGGGCTTTGCCATGCTCCCTTGACAGAGGTTAGATTAAATTCAACTGGCTGGCCAATAAAGACCTCATATAGACTGAATGTGTCCATAGTGCTACCAGAATTTGTTTGACGACCAAACGGAAGTACTCCAATCAGGTGCCAGTACTTATGTTGTAGAATAGCTCCGTCCCTTTGGTCAATACTAGAAGTTTTCTAAAACCTGTTGTTGTTGTAGCGATAAGGTTGCTCCCCGAAGGCTTTGGGGAGCGTTATCGATGTAATGGTCTTTTGCCGGATACAGATCCGGTACCGTCCGGTACCACAGCACCATTAAGGTGCTATCCCGACCATCTCGGGAACGATTTATGTGGCCACATTAAACGTTCAGGCCATTTCCTCCCTCCCCACCCCCAAGTTCAATGAGGAGCTTGGGGTCACCAGAGCCTCGTCTGTTAGTGAAACAGGATTCGCCGTGGATAGGTGAGGTTGACAATTGGGTTTGGAGAAGCTATATAATGCGCTGGCAACCTGAAGGGTTGCGCTACACAGCCCCTTGAATCTGGTATTTTAGTCGCCTCTTACGACAGGCATACCTACCGCGGGAATATTCTGACCCCCTAACCCGCTGGGGTAGAAGCCAGTGTCCAGATTGTATGCCCATCGTGAGCCTTAAGTCTTCCCTCTTCAGAGATATGAGCCACTTTGTGAGTCAAATATCTTAGGAATTGCACATAATTTTAGAAATTTTGCAGTCCCCTTGATATACGTATATATCGAAAATGTTTAGTCCATGTCCATCCTTATAAGGTTACCAATTTTTAATGTTGGGTTATGATCGATCAGCTGGTATGGGATGCATATCAATACACTCATAGCTACATTCTATATATAATTACTAGAGTATTCAGCATAGTTTTGTTTCGCCCAAAAATAGATTTGCATGGATTTAAAACGTGAGTTTCGCTTCATCCCTTCACTCTCTATCCTAGTTTCCTCTACTTTATCTTATATTTTTCTTTTTATTCTTCTCCATCCCTAGTCCAAACCAATTCTAACTCCAACTTCCAAGTCGACTTCCACTTCCGTATTATTAATCCAGTAAAATTTTGGTATTACAGCTTTATAAATTCAGCTGCCAAGTAAAAGTGCCTATGGGAATACTTTTGAAGCTAGACCACCTTTATTTTCATTGCCTAGACAGTGGAGGCTCTGGGTTATTATTCGTTGCACAGGGGTCATAACCCTTGTAATATAAATAAGTGCTCAGAGCACTGCTCGCTGACTAGTATTCTTTTTTTATGTTCTGAGCTCTTCAAATGAGAATTCATAGATTACAAATATTCACGTACCCTGTGCCTTTATCACAACAGCTCATATGTCAGAATATAGCAGTTGTGGGGGCGGTGACGATCATGGTCAAGAATTTCTATTTTGACAAAGCAGTAAATCTGAGGTTTAAAGAAATATGGCAGTCAATACTGATAAATGTAATATGTACGTATGTACATACTAGAGATATACGCCGCCGATAAACGCCGCCGCCGCCGAATGTCAAAAATATCGGCGCGGCGGCGCGGCGCGTTACTATATTTTCTACTTGTTTAAGACTGTTTAGGCCATTTATTGTTCATGTCGAAAATTGGTCGGATATGGTCGAAAGTGGTATCAACGGATGCGCATCACTGCCAGTTATAAGAAACTAATTGCGAAATTTAACTCTTTATAACTATTCAAAAGTTATTTAAAATAACAGGCGCTTTCGATGTCAGCTTAACACGGACTTTGCATCACCCAATTCAGCAAGTTATTAAAACAAAACACTAAAAGACAAGTTATATAATAAATTTATATGCTCACTTTGCATTTTTGAAAAAAATTAATAATGAACAATTAATTCAAATAAAATGACCCAAGGCGAACATGTTTTTAAATTGTCCTCAAGAATAAGCGAAATCAGTGATGCAAAATCCTTTGGTAGGTTCTAGGGGCATAAACACTCCTTTGAAATTATTCTTACCTCATACTTAAGTTGAGGATATATGTACTTATGAGAAGGGTTTGAAAAATCACAAAGTCTTGCATTCAAACATCTGTTGTTTATTTGCGAAACTATACAATAGCGTCTGAAATGTTAATTTTGATTTTCACACTTCATCCTGCAACACCCAAGCCTCCCGGTTTGACATTTCCTAAAGTTGGCGGCCCTATCCAAAACTAGTCCCTTGGAGTGAATCACATTGATTATAGCATATCAACCAAGTTTAAACACGTTACGGCTCCTTTTACAAATGTGAATACGTAGGCACATATATCTACCAGGTGAGGCTTTGTCCTTCGCAAGAACACTCAAAGTGGTGAAGCAAAAGCTTTCCCAAGGCAGTGGAACTAATGACCGTGTGTGATACTACCCTAACGTAGTGGACAGTCGAACTTGTCTGAAAACTGAAACTACGCGGTCATCCATAATGAGCTCCTATATCGTAGGGCCGGAAAACAGTAGTTAACAACTTTCAACTTAAAATCCGTCGACTTTCATTCTAAATTTAATTTAACGAATAATATTGAAATCAATGTTGTGAACACAAACGTCTGCAATCGTTGGTCTACATTTTAAAAATTGTATCCGGGGTCCTGGTAAAATTTTAATTATGTAGATGCGCCGAGGATTATACGATTTTCACCCATGTCGCAATGACATCCACTTAGACTGCTTATGATTTCGAGGGCGGCATCCTTGGCCGAATAGTCACTCCCTAACGTTTCAAGGTGTTTCTCTGGTGTAGCTCGGCAGCATAGCGCGACAAAAGCATCCGTTGGAAAATCTTCGGAGCTACACCTAGAGCTTCTAGGAAAGTGACGTCGACGAAGGTATGAGTTCGAAGTCGCAGTCCTATATCTTTTGTACTGGCATATGGTGTGAGGCTCAGGAGGCGTGGTAGCGACTGGTGGTGGGATTCCTACAGTTGGCACATCGGGAATTGTCGCTCTTAAAAACAGCCGAAAAAACTGGAGGCGCCCTGTGCCACGAGAGTCATGGGTATTAATAGACCATTAATAGCAACCCTATGTCGCCTTTATACGTGACCGCCAAGGAGCGACAAATGATTTAAAGAAATTGTATTCGCGACGATTATTAGGAGTTAACCCTAGGTGAAACTACGCTTTGCTCGAAATATACAGGCAAAAGTGTGACTATTTTATGTATCTCTGTTTCTTTTCAGCAGACGCAGCAGTACCAATTCCAAAGACCGGGGTTAGGTTCGAAGCCTCTCTGGAGCAAGCGAACGAGGGACAATCCCTTCGCAAGGAGCTACTCCTGAAAATGTTTGAACGCTCTGCGAGATTTTAAGGCAAAAACCCAGGATCTTTCCGAAATGGCCAAAACGTTGGTTTTCTCAAATACATACCAACAAAACCTTTCCTAAATATTATTTTTTTGAATAGAAAAACAAGCTTTTAAAGTAAGAACACCGGCATACGCCGGCGCGCGCCTACGCCGCCGCCGCCGATAAAGTGATCTTCGTAAACCTCTAGTACATACATACATATGTATGTATGGATGTTGCTTAGTAAGGCTGATAAAGTCAGAGCTCTTTTTATATTCAGAGCGAATTTCAACTCGATACGGGAACAAGTAAGGAAGGCTAAGTTCGGGTGTAACCGAACATTACATACTCAGTTGAGAGCTGTGGAGACAAAGTAAGGGAAATCACCATGTTGTAAAAGGAACCTAGGGTAACCCTGGAATGTGTTTGTACAATATGGGTATCAAATGAAAGGTGCTAATGAGTATTTTAAAAGGGTGTGGGCCTTAGTTCTATAGGTGGACGCCTTTTCGAGATATCGCCATAAAGGTAGACCAGGGGTGAGTCTAGAATTTGTTTGTACGATATGGGTATCAAATGAAAGGTGTTAATGAGTATTTTAAAAGGGAGTGGGCCTTAGTTCTATAGGTGGACGCCTTTTCGGAATATCGTTATAAAAGTGGACCTGGGTTGACTCTAGAATTTGTTTATACGATATGGGTATCAAATGAAAGGTGTTAATGAGTATTTTAAAAGGGAGTGCGCCTTAGTTCTATAGGTGGATGCCTTTTCGAGATATCGCCATAAAGGTGGGCCAGGGGTGACTCTAGAATGTGTTTGTACGATATGGGTATCAAATTAAAGGTATTAATGAGGGTTTTAAAAGGGAGTGGCCCTTAGTTGTATATGTGAAGGCGTTTTCGAGATATCTACCAAAATGTGGACCAGGGTGATCCAGAACATCATCTGTCGGGTACCGCTAGTTTATTTATATATGTAATACCACGTACAGTATTCCTTCAAAGATTCCAAGGGCTTTTGATTTCGCCCTGCAAAACTTTTTCATTTTCTTCTACTTAATATGGTAGGTGTCACACCCATTTTACCAAGTTTTTTTCTAAAGTTATATTTTGCGTCAATAGACCAATACAATTACCATGTTTCATCCATTTTTTCATATTTGGTATATAATTATGGCATTTTTTTCATTTTTCGTAATTTTCGATATCGAAAAAGTTGGCGTGGTCATAGTCGGATTTCGGCCATTTTTTATACCAATACAAAGTGAGTTCAGATAAGTACGTGAACTGAGTTTAGTAAAGATATATCGATTTTTGCTCAAGTTATCGTGTTAACGGCCGAGCGGAAGGACAGACGGTCTACTGTGTATAAAAACTGGGCGTGGCTTCAACCGATTTTGCCCTTTTTCACAGAAAACAGTTATCCTCCTAGAAGCTTTACCAAATTTCACAAGGATTGGTTAATTTTTGTTCGACTTATGGCATTACAAGCATCCTAGACAAATTAAATGAAAAATGGCGAAGCCACACCCATTTTGAAATTTTATTTTATTTTTGTATTTTTTTGCACCATATTATTACTGGAGTTGAATGGTGGCATAATTTACTTATATGCTGTAAAGGTATTAACTTTTCTTTTAAAATTTGAATTTAAAAAAATTTTTTTTAAAAAGTGGGCGTGGTCGTTCTCCGATTTTGCTAATTTTTATTAAGCAGACATAAAGTAATAAGAGTAACGTTCCTGCCAAATTTCATCATGATATCTTCAACGACTGCCAAATTACAGCTTGCAAAACTTCTAAATTACCTTCATTTAAAAGTGGGCGGTGCCACGCCCATTGTCCAAAATTTTACCAGTTTTCTATTCTGCGTCATAAGCTGAACTCACCTACCAAGTTTCATCGCTTAATGCGTATTTGGTAATGAATTATCGCACTTTTTCGATTTTTCGAAATTTTCGATATCGAAACAGTGGGCGTGGTTCTTGTCCGATATCGTTCATTTTAAATAGCGATCTGAGATGAGTGCCCAGGAATCTACGTACCAAATTTCATCAAGATACCTCAAAATTTACTCAAGTTATCGTGTTAACGGACAGACGGACGGACGGACGGACATGGCTCAATCGAATTTGTTTTCGATACTGATGATTTTGATATATGGAAGTCTATATCTATCTCGATTCCTTTATACCTGTACAACCAACCGTTATGCAATCAAAGTTAATATACTCTGTGAGCTCTGCTCAACTGAGTATAAAAAGTCTGGGCTTTATCTCAACGCCGCGTAATATGCTAACTCTATAAGAGATAACATTATCACGAATTTAATCGCTATTTTCCAAGTATGAACAACGAACTAATAGCCGATAGTGTGTTCAATGACAATATGAATGTACATATACTCGTACATTCATATGTACCTGCCCCAAAGTGGGTTAAACATAACTATCGGTGACGTTTATTTATACCATTATCACCATGACAGAGTCAAACAAATTTAATTTAATACACTCTTATCGCGCAAAAGTTGGGAGACGAGTTTTTAGTGGGAGCCCTGGGTGGAAGGCACCTGCCACATTCCCACATAAAGACGGCACAACGAACAGGGTATAGCTAGTAAATGTCTTGCTGTATTTTGTCAGAATAACTTAAAAATTAAATCTTTTTATAAATGTATTAGCATCCTTTTGACCTTCAACGTATGGAAGGATGTATTAATAAAATAATATCTATTCTTCGGGTATAACATCCTTGTATTAAAATTACTACAGCTAGACAATTCGTATATCCTTCTGCACCGGCTAAAAACGCGGTACACAAAAGACACTTCGAATTATCAGTAATCCATAATGGCTTACTAATAATCGCAATTAAAAGAACTGTAACCGGCTGAGAACTAGCCAAAGCGAAACTACCTAAGAGCTATCTGCTGCAGAACCAGTCACAAACAACTTGCGAAGAATGATGACAATTGGCAGTGCTAATGCCATCGGCATGTACAGTAGACAGTTGAACCCATTGGTTGGGTATTGAGCGAAAACTAGTACGGGTGTTGTTGTAGCGATAAAGATAAACCCCGAAGGTTTTGCGGGATTGTTATCGATGTTGATGGTCCTTTTCCGGATATATATCCCGTAACAAGTACCATAAACGTACACGCCCACATTGAACCTTTAAGGCCATCCCGCTTAGCCTGCCTTGGCGGGCTGCTATAAACAAAAAGTCACACATGAAGTTGATATGAAAGGTATATAGGCTTTGTACGATAGCCTCATTATACACGATCTTGCGCCATAACGTTACTTGAATGAAGGTCCGAATTAATGGAGTCGCGGTATACTGAAGTGACCTAGTGATTCGAAAATCTATGTAAATGTCATTGCAGTGCTTTGCAGAGGTTATCGCCATAAAAGAGGGAGAGCGTAACGTCACATGTGGCACGTTCGGCTAGTCGGCTATTAATACCATAGTATCAAATTCTCATTCGCTTTAAATAGATAGTCAACAAAAGTAGTATGCTGGACTACAATACCGACGGTTAAAGACAGGTTAAAATAAACAGCAAAAATGTTTAAGATATTTTTTCGAAAACAGTCGGCGGGCTTATTTTCGCCAGGGTAAGCTTCCCAAAAAAATTGGAAAGAGCCCGAGGCTCTTCGTAAGAATTTAAAAATTATGATCAAACCTTACTACAGAAAACTAACAAAAATTGTACAATTACTTAAAATGCATGAGCCTAGGCTTTAAAATGGCTTTCTTCTGGACATTGGTTTGGTTTCCAGAATTAGGAAAGGAGGAGAATTGGTGTGAGAATTTGTGTTTCAAGAAGTCGCAAAAGTTTTATTTTACTGGTAATTTATAATTCAGCACAACCTAACCAAAGAACTAGTCTCGAACACATTCTACAGTAGTTGCGCAGGTGCTGGGCTATAAGCGTACATACTAAATACATTGTATCATTCTCTACGTTAGTACTAGAGGTTTACGCCGATCACTTTATCGGCGGCGGCGGCGTAGGCTCTGTTATATACGGCGGCGGCGGTGTGGGCCGGTGTTCTTACTTTTCTTAATTTTTCTATTTAAAAAAATAATATTTAGGAAAGGTTTTGTTGGTATGTATTTGAGAAAACCAGCGTTTTGGCCATTTCGGAAAGATCCTGGGTTTTCGCCTCAAAATCTCGCAGATCGTTCAAACATTTTCAGGAGTAGCTCCTTGCGGAGGGATTGTCCGTCGTTCACTTACTCCAGAGAGGCTTCGAAATTAACCCCGGTCTTTGGAATTGGTACTGCTGCGTCTGCTGAAAAGAAAGAGATACATAAAATGGCCACACTTTTGCCTGTATATCTCGCGCAAAGCGTAGTTTCACCTGGGGTTAACTCCTAATAATCGTCGCGAACACAATTTATTTAAATCATTTGTGGCTCCTTGGAGGTCACGCACAAAGGCGACTTACGGTTGCTATTAGTGGTCTATTAATACTCTCGCCTCCAGTTTTTTCGGCTGTTTTTAAGAGTTACAATTCTCGATGTGCGAACAATAGCAATACCGACCACCAGGCACACAGCCAGCACAGAAGCTATAGGACTGCGACTTCGGAGTCATACCTTCGTTGATGTCACTTTCCTAGACGCTATAGGTATAGCTCCGAAGACTTTCTAACGGATGTTTTTGTTGCGCAATGCTGCCTAGATACACCAGAGAAACAACTTGAAACGTTAAGGAGTGACTATTCGGCTAAGGATGTCGCCCTCGAAATCATAAGCAGTCTAAGTGGATGTCATTGCGTAACTCATGGGTGAGAATCGTATAATCGTCGGCGCATCTACATAATTAAAATTTTACAAGGAACCTGGATAAAATTTTTAAAATGTATACCAAAGTTTGCAGACGTTTGTGTTCACAACATTGATTTCAATAGTCTTCGTTAAATCGAAACGATATTTAAGAATGAAAGTCGACCGATTTTAAGTTGAAAGATGTTAACTGCTGTTTTCCGGCCTTTTGATATAAGAGCTCATTATGGATGACCGCATAGCTTCAGTTTTCAGACTAGTTCGACTGTTTACTACGTTAGGGTAGTAGCACACACGGTCATTAGTTCGACTGTCTTGGGAAAGCTTTTGCTTCGCCACTTTGAGTGTTCTTCTTGCGAAGGACTAAGCCTCACCTGGTAAATATATGTGCCTACGTATTCACATCTGTAAAAGGAGCCGTAACGCGTAGGTGATATTTAAACTTGGTTGATAAGCTATAATCAATGTGATTCACTCCAAGGAACTAGTTTTGAATAGGACCGCCAACTTTAGGAAATGTTAAACCGGGAGACCTTGGTGTTGAAGGATGAAGTGTGAAAATCAAAATTAACATTTCAGACGCTATTGTATAGTTTCGCAAATAAACAACAGATGTTTGAATGTAAGCCTAAGTGATTTTTCAAACCCTTCTCATACGTAAATATATCCTCAACTTAAGTATGAGGTAAGAATCTGGATTAAGGATAAAGGATTTTGCTTCACTGATTTCGCTTATTCTTTCAGCCAATCGCAATATAAACTTTTGGAAAAAATCGGCTCTTTTTTTGGGTAATTTTCTTTTTTTAACAACTTTTTACAATTTGAAAACAATCGCATCGGGTCATTTTATTTGAATTCATTGTTCATTATTAATTTTTTGAAGAAAATAAATATGCAAAGTGAGCATATAAATTTATTATATAACTTTTCCTTTAGTGTTTTGTTTTAATAACTGGGTGAATTGGGTGATGCAAAGTCCGTCTTAAGCTGACATCGAAAGCACCCGTTTTTATACTCAGTTGAGCAGAGCTCACAGAGTATATTAACTTTGATTGGATGACGGTTGGTTGTACAGGTATAAAGGAATCGAGATAGATATAGACTTCCATATATCCAAATCATCAGGATCGAAAAAAAATTTGATTGAGCCATGTCCGTCCGTCCGTCCGTTAACACGATAACTTGAGTAAATTTTGAGGTATCTTGATGAAATTTGGTATGTAGGTTCCTGAGCACTCATCTCAGATCGTTATTTAAAAAGAACGATATCGGACCATAACCACGCCAACTTTTCCGATATCGAAAATTTCGAAAAACCGAAAAAGTGCGATAATTCATTACCAAAGACGGATAAAGCGATGAAACTTGGTAGGTGAGTTGATCTTATGACGCAGAATATAACTTAGTAAAATTTTGGACAATGGGCGTGGCACCGCCCACTTTTAAAAGAAGGTAATTTAAAACTTTTGCAAGCTGTATTTTGGCAGTCGTTGAAGATATCATGATGAAATTTGGCAGGAACGTTACTCCTATTACTATATGTATGCTTAATAACTATTAGCAAAATCGGAAAACGACCACGCCCACTTTTACAAAAAAAAATGTTCAAGTCAAATTTTAACAAAAAATGTAATATCTTTACAGTATATAAGTAAATTATGTCAAAATTCAACTCCAGTAATGATATGGTGCAACAAAATACAAAAATAAAATAAAATGCGCTTGGCTCCGCCCTTTTTCATTTAATTTGGCTATGATTATTTTAATGCCATAAGTCGAAGAAAAATTTACCAATCCTTCTGAAATTTGGTAGGGACTTAGCTTCTGGGACGATAACTTATTTCTGTGAAAAAGGGAGAAATCGGTTGAAGCCACGCCCAGTTTTTATACACAGTCGACCGTCTGTCCTTCCCCTCGGCCGTTAACACGATAACTTGAGCAAAAATCGATATATCTTTACTAAACTCAGTTCACGTACTTATCTGATCTCACTTTGTATTGGTATAAAAAATGGCCGAAATCCGACTATGACCACGCCCACTTTTTCGATATGGGAAATTACGAAAAATGAAAAAAATGCCATAATTCTATACCAAATACGAAAAAATGGATGAAACATGGTAATTGGATTGGTTTATTGACGCAAAATATAACTTTAGAAAAAAACTTTGCAAAATGGGTGTGACACCTACCATATTAAGTAGAAGAAAATGAAAAAGTTCTGCAGGGCGAAATCAAAAGCCCTTGGAATCTTGGCAGGAATACTTTTTCTTGGTATTACATATATAAATAAATTAGCGGTATCCAACAGATGATGTTCTGGGTCACCCTGGTCCACATATTGGTCGATATCTCGAAAACTCCTTCACATATACAACTACCACCACTCCCTTTTAAAATACTCATTAACACCTTTCATTTGATACCCATATCGTACAAACATATTATAGAGGCACCCCTGGTCCACCTTTATGGCGATATCTCGAAAAGGCGACCACCTATAGAACTAAGGCCCACTCCCTTTTAAAAAGACTCATTAACACCTTTCGTTTGTTACCCATATCGTACAAACAAAGTCTAGAGTCACCCCTGGTCCACCTTTATGGCGATATGTCGAAAAGGAGTCCACCTATATAACTAAGGCCCACTCCCTTTTAAAATACTCATTAACACCTTTCACATTCTAGAGTCACCCCTAGTCCACCTTTATGACAATATCTCGAAAAGGCGTCCACCTCTTTATCTAAGCCCCACGCCCTTTTAAAATACTCATTAACACCTTTCGTTTGATACCCATATTGTACAAACGCATTCTAGAGTCACCCTGGTCCACCTTTATGGAGATATCTCGATAAGGCGTCCACCTATATAACTAAGGCCCACCCCCTTTTAAAATACTCATTAACCCCTTTCGTTTGATACCCATATCGTACAAACAAATTCTAGGGTCACCCCTGTTCCACCTTTACGGCGATATCTCAAAACGGCGTCCACCTATGGAACTAAAGATTACTCCCTTTTAAAATACTCATTAACACCTTTCATTTGATACCGATATCGTATAAACAAATTTTAGAGTCAACCCTGCTCCACCTTTTCGGCGATATCTCGAAAAGGCGTCCATCTATAGAACTAAGCCCACGCCTTTTAAAATTCTCATTAACCATCTTTCATTTGTTACCCATATCGTACAAACAAATTCTAGAGTCAGCCCTGGTCCACCGTTATGGCGATATCCCTAAATGGCGTCCACCTATAGAACTATGGCCCACTCCCTCATAAAATACTCTTTAATACCTGTAATTTGATACACATGTCATACAAACACATTCCAGGGTTACCCTCGGTTCATTTTCCTACATGGTTATTTTCCCTTATGTTTTCACCATAGCTATCAACTGAGTATGCAATGTTCGGTTACACCCGAAATTAACCTTCCTTACTTGTTTTAAAATAACTTTTAAACAGTTAGAAAGAGTTAAATTTCGCAATTAGTTTCTTATAACTTGCAGTGATGCGCATCCATTGATACCACTTTAGCTCATATCCGACCAATTTTCGACATGAATAATAAATGGCCTAAACGGTCTAAAACGAGTATAAAATATAGTAACGCGCCGAACGCCACCGCCCCCGCCGCCACGGCGATATTTTTGACATTCGGCAGCGGCGTGCCAAAAACGACAAACATCGGCGGCGGCGTTTATCGACGGCGTATATCTCTAGTTAGTACAAGACCGAAACTGGATTAGTTGGGCATGCGCACAAAGAAATGCAATACAAATATGTAGTAGTAGGTACATATACATAGAGCAAGTTTTTTGCAGTAAATTAAAAAATAATCGATACATGCGTGAGATCAGTAGCTTCATGAATTGATAGGCAGTTCACCTTTTCACAAGCTACTTGGGATACCAATGATTTAAAGTTTTGCTTATTTTTGGGGAATGAATAAAAACATAAGACAATCAGAATAAAACACATTAGACTGGACCCGTCCCCATTGAAAATAAAAAATTTGCAAAAGTCCGCACCAAAAATTTAAGTTTAGGTTGAGAGGGCTTCGGAAAAAGAAGATTCATGCAAAGTTGGCTTTTCATAGCTTGTAAAACCGAGAATGATCCTTTAAGGGCCTTCAGCTGATTTAGCAGCCTATAATGTGACGAATATTAGCATCACTAAGCTGCTACTAAATAAATGTACAACAACAAAAAAATGAAGCAGCCACTCGTATGTACATGTACACAAGCTAGCAAAACTTATGTAGAAGGCGACGAAGAGCTATCTCACACACACAGATGTAATCATCAGCCGAAGTTCTTACACATACACACGCATATCACTAATTACCAAGCAGGAGATACAAGAGTTCTAGAAGGTGAAACGTCTAGAACTTTGGAGAAATATGCGGACGAGACAACAGAGAGTATAAAAGCAGTGCAAGCTGAGTAATAACTAATCAGTTTTATTTAAAAACGCTATCAGTTGCGAAGTGAAGTATAATTGTGAATTACTACTCCCAAAGTAATCTAAATAAAGACCAGTTTGCAATACTGAATATTGGAGTGATTTATTAAACAGTTTAGCGATTCGAGCGTTAGCAGAAGGTTTCAAATAAGCGAAATTGCCTTAAATTCGTTACAATATGAAGCCGACTTCAGAACTCGAAAAGACATTGGAGTGATATATAGAGCTTCTCAAGATCAAAATATTGGCATATCAATTTTATAAATCGGATTTCAAGTAACTACGTTATCTCATTGTATTTAAAAAATATATACTTATCACAATTTAAATCCGGGAGAGAGGAGATTTAGGCCGATCTTCTCTTCCAATTAGCGTCGTACTCCTTGTTCATTTTCCTACAAATACGCCGGACGGGACCTACATATCTTATGCCGACTTCATTGCAGAAATACAATCGAAGTGCTTGCGAAACCACCGCCGATGGATTCTTATGTAGGCTGTATTTTGCAACTTTTTTCGACCTTTTAGCATTATACTTATGTGCTTTTTTTTGTTTTTGCTAAAACCGCTTGGCTTAGGGAATGCTGTGCGGAGTTTGCATAAATTAGCGCTCCTCGTTTGGCAAGAGAAGATTTAATTTTACACTTGCTCTAAAAATAGGCGCTATAGATATTTTCCGCTAGAGACTAGAGTTCAATGTTCAGTAAAAATAACAAACCAGAAAGCTTGGAAGCATTGGACGCATATCTGTGTGCAATGCCCATAAGAACTGCAACCAGCGCACCGGAGACGAAAAAGATTCAGCATTAGCGACATGCGAGTATTTATGTTTTGCTATCTCAGTGAAAGGGCACAAGCCAATGCTTTCACACAACAAAAGAGGGAGCTATGTTCATCTTGGCCAGATCTGTGTCCTTCCTAGCTATGATGCGTATGCATGCTTGCCGAATTATAGATCCTGATCGAACCTCACACCCAGCATTTTTGGATGTAAGACAGTCGGTAGCGTAATGCCATCGACGTGGACGTCCAATGTGATAAACATTTATTTTGTCCACGTTGTAAATAATGATTTGGTTGGGGACAATGTCAGGTTTGCTAGGCGAAGAAATTGGAGGGATAGGGAGATAGTAGTTTATTTTATTGCATAGCTCATCAATGGGTGGGCGGGACCTGTTGCCATTATCGTGCAGTTATCGGCGTAGGATATAATATTAACTCCTTCAGTTGGCGAAGAGAGCTTCGGTGTATAGAAATTAAACAAGAGCGGGGAAACGACATCACCCCTTGTTTAATTCTTATGAGTTTAGATATTACGTTCCTCAATTGCACCAATGTCTGCCTTCCACACAGATCATTTGCCCCCAACCCAAATAAGGAAGCTAAATGTGGAGATAAGACAGCTTGTAAACGAAACAAATGATCCAAATAGGAAAAGTATATCCAAAGCAGTAACCTCTAAGCTGATGCTGGTAAGCTGTGGTAAGCCGTGAAGGCCTTCGCAAAAGCATTAATCGCCTTTAGGGAACCGGAATCGAGCTAGCGCTTTTCGCCGGCAATTTATAATGCATCTTTCGGTTGACAAGGTCAGACGGCGAGCTATAAGGCGGGAGCACAAACACAGAAAGAATATCGCATCCGCTGCCATCATAATAACAAGACTTGTAGAATACAAACGTGCTTCACACAGACAGAGTCAAGCATTGGATAAAGTATGTAAAGGCACGCCGTGCTCAATTTTGGGTGATATATGGATGGCTGGCTATCTTTGCTGATTTGCCTTGGCAGTATGCGTTTAGGCAAAGCTATGTCTTTGGAAATTTGTTCTTATAAGCATATTGAGCAGGGCCTCTATCGAGTTTTAAGTGAAAATACGTAAGTTAAATTCGGTTAACTACTTCGCAGTGACATCTAAAATCGAAAAAAAAAAACACTGTAAGAACAACGATCTTGGCGGTTGGGATTGGCGGCTTCCTCAAGCAATAGAAGTCCAGAGGTAGTACCTTTAACCTATGTCATCTCACCGATGATTCGAATATGGCATATACCCTGCATATATTGTTAGGATCAGGAGGAAGAGAAAGCGCCTCATAATTTCCGGTGATAAGAGCATTTAAACTTCAGCTTCTACTCATATGGAATAGGGATTACTTGAAAAATATAGCGTTGGTATAATGAGTCTCACCTAGCACTCATTCCGGGCATTCACGATGAATCACAATATGTGGAAGTGTGGGGAATCGCATGAATACCCTTCTAACCTAACTTAACTCTCACCAGCTCACAGGTACATTGAATCTGGGAGTTTGCCAAAGGCCTTTGCCTATTGGGTTAACTCGATGTTGGAAAATACTTCATGGGAGCTTCCCGTCTATAAGACTCTATTTTGTTTAAGAAGTTTTAGCTTCAACTATCCTAGTGACACTGAAATACTATTTCTGTAGACGATAATAGCATATTAGGCTTTACTAATTATTGCGTATTTCATTTAATTTCAGAGGAAACAGCGAAAATTAAGTGGCGAAGTCTACGCGATCATTTTTACAAGCTCCTGAAAATGGTGCCGGTATACACTACCGGCGATACCTATTATATCGAGGAAAACGAAAAACCCAATTGGCCACATTTTAACAACTTAATGTTCCTTCTAAATACCTACAATCCGAAACAAAAAGTTATAAATATTAAAGATGAGTCCATAATTGACATACGGGCTTCCTCCGACTCGGATAGTTGCGACGGCGATGAAAGAACTACGTACATAGAAAAAGCTGCTTCCAAAACCGTGCCTCCTACAAAACAAAATACAGTCCAATGCAATACGCCCCTACAGGAGGGTAATGGAACAAATATCAGTGTAGTTGGAATAAAGGAAGAACCTGAGTCGGCATGTATTGAGACCCCAGTCCCAATTGAAGATAGCCTTCCTCCGTTAGCGATGGTGAAGCCCCAACTACCAGTACCCGCATTCACAAGTATCAAACGAGTTTATACGCTTGTGGGAACTGACGACTTGGATGTTGAGACACGCCAGGAAGCCGATAGTGCTCGTCCTTCAAAAAGAATAGCAAAGGAATCCAACGTTAACCGGAGTGCCCTGAAAGATAGTGATGATTCTGCTGATGAAACTGAAAATATGGCATTTTTCCGCTCACTTTTGCCGTTTATGAAAAAATTGGATCCTATACAACAACTACGAGTGAGAATGCGATGCCAGGAAAGTTTGCTTGAGGAAATGGGCGCGTTGAATAATTAATATGTTACTGAAATAGGGTTGAGGTTGGCCCTGGATATAAACGTAAATGGCAGCATGAAAGGGGCTACAGAGTTTAATTTAATATCTTAATTTAAGTATTTAAACTACATATATTTTAATATAAGAGGCATTAACAATGAGGGCTAACAGCATAAATTGTATAGATTTCGTTTCAGCAAAAAAAAAAAGAAGAAGGCGCCCGGTGGACACTCTCGCACTCTGGCACTCAGCCCTGTGAAAGTGCAACTGCTTGTTTTCTACGAAACGAACACAAAACACTGCGAAAACAATCAAGCTTCTTCTATGTGTCATAGCCAAGTCTGCTAGAAAACCAAATTAATTTTGTCGAAATAATTTATATAATAAAATTTGCAGGGCAATCATGCATCTTGCGCATTTGTACTGTCTTCTGATTTTGCTTGCTCGCTTGCAATATAAAAGCAAAACGGCAAACCAAATATTTGTTCGTTTCATAAAAAGATGCATGATTGCCCTGCAAATTTTATTATATAAATTATTTCGACAAAATTAATTTGGTTTTCTAGCAGACTTGGCTATGACACATAGAAGAAGTAGCAGTGTTTTGTGTTCGTTTCGTAGAAAACAAGCAGTTGCACTTTCACAGGGCTGAGTGCCAGAGTGCGAGAGTGTCCACCGGGCGCCTTCTTCTTTTTTTTTTGCTGAAACGAAATCTCCATAAGTGATTTGGTAAAAACACTTGAATCGAATTTTTCATGAAAAATGTACAAACAGTTTTTTATACTTTAAAATAAAATAAAAGTTTCATATATCTTTGATTTTCTTTCAATGGTAAGTAAGTCATTATACCACAGTGAGTGTAGTATCGGTCTCCGTCAGTTCTCCCGTTGGAATTAACCCAACAAACACTGAAATTAGATAAAGATTAAAAGAAGATTAGATAGCTACCCCTGTTCTCGAATCTTTTATCTTAGAGGACGACTCCAGAAACATTGGAAAACGTAGCGTTCTCAAACAAATTGCGAGCTTATTGTCAAATCGAAAATTTAGTTCTTCAATCGAATTTTAATGTGTTTCTCTAATGGAACTCTAATGTGAATTGAATTTGTAATAGTTCTCTAATCATTCTCGACTCGATTAATAGTGTAGTTTTCCAACATTTGACTGGGAAAATCGTACAGTAGAAGCTAACGCTACATAAGCTCATTAACCTATTATTAAAATATGCATCTTGATAGCTCGAAGTCTTTTAGATTACGCAATTAAGAAGCGAATCACGTCTGTCACCACACCACAAGTGGAGTTTTTGACACACTTTCTGAAATGTTCGTCCAAGTTTGAAGTTAGTTCTGTTTATGTTTATACATATTATATATCTGACTCAGATTTAGGTGAGCTCTTGTGAACTCGAGCTATTGGTCCAACATGATCTTCAATGAGATTTTGATTGAAATTCAGCTTTAAAATATTGATAAACCCTATATATGTACTTATAAAATGGAACCAGTATCTC
Source organism: Eurosta solidaginis (assembly GCF_040869045.1). NCBI lineage: Eukaryota > Metazoa > Arthropoda > Insecta > Diptera > Tephritidae > Eurosta > Eurosta solidaginis. The sequence goes on along the minus strand of NC_090321.1, from coordinate 78,308,304 downwards.
CTAAACCTATAATTAAATGTATATTACACCGCCTGTGCAAAACGACGTTGAGCAACATCATGTGCTTAGTTAGAATTTGGAAGGACATCCTCCTACTCTAAACTGGAAAAAGAAGCGAAAAAGAAGGGTTTGATGGTGAACCGGAACAGCACGAAGTAACATCAAAGTGTCAGACCGTTTACGTTTAAAACCACGTAACCACCACACTGTTGGCAACCATCATTTCGATTACTTCGTTGATTTGGAAACCAGCATTTAGACAAAAACAACGCGAACTTAAAAATTCACTGGACTGGGTGGGCAATTGAAAAGTAATGTAAGAATGAAAAAAATCCAGTTCTACGAGTCACTTATCCTACCAGTCCTGCTATATGGTACCGAAACGTAGGCACTGACAATTGGCGCTTTCAGCGAACACTCTTTTCATTGATACGTTGCAAATATGTTTCCATCAGTTGAGTTATAGAAAATTTGATTTCTGCACAGCAAGTTGAGCTAACTACCAAATGAAATAATTATCCTTAAATTTTAATCAAAAGGACTTCTTAAATAATTCTTCACACTTTGCTATAATATTAAGAAGAAAATTTTATTCATAGCAGTGGCGTAGTGAGGGGGGGGGGGGAAGAGGGGCATCTTGCCCCGGGCGCTACTCACAGGGGGCGCCAAATGGTCCGCAAAGCAGAGCTTTCTGGATTATTTGTATTTTTTTTATAACAGATTTCTGGAAAATATTAATTTCTTGAAAAAAAAATTCTATACTAAAAATTGCATGCATATATCCGGAACACTTGCGGCAGGTTGTGGAATAATTGAAACATATATCTTTTTTTCTCACGTTCAACGTTACGATGGGAATTATTAAAAAAATGCTTTAACAAAAACTGTCAAACGTGAATCTGAAACACAATGGAGCGCCAGAATACAGGCGGTTGGCGTGATCGTCGATGGACTAGAGAATGTAGTAGAACACTTAGAACAATTAGCAGAGGACACTAACACCACAAGTGACATCAGAAGCTAAGCTACAATTCTGTTGCAAAATATACTAAATTTTAGTTTCATAACATTAGTTCATTTCTGGTATGAAATTTTGAGAGGATTGATCGTGTGCAGCTCAGATTACAAGATACAGGGATGAATTTTAGAGAACTGTATCATGATCTTAAATCATTAGTGACTGAACTATCCGGAATACGAGATACTCTCTGTGAAGAAGCAATAGAAAAAGCGAAGTTTCTTTGTGAGAAATGGGATATTGAATAGTAAAACGTGTAACAAGGCGCCCTAAAATGCCCGGAGAATCGAATAGAGATGTAGGTTTTTCCGCAGAATGTAAAATTTCTCGCGTTCTAAATGACCTTAATTTTTGATTTGGATTTTTCTTAGACGTTGGAAATTTGTTAAGCAAGGATAATAACGACTTAGGCCCGGTTTTTCAGTACAAGTTCAACTCAGTTTGTCAGTTAAACTACGCTTAAACTTATTCTGCCGTTTTCCAGTCTACTTTAAGTGAAGTTTAAGCAGAGATTAAGCGGCCGATCTGGCAGGGTTAAACTCTAGTTAAGCTATCACCCTGCAAGACGGAGGTAACTAGTTCACCCACACATTCAAAGCTTTTTTCGCTCTCCACTAACACATCGACGTTTCTTGCTGTCATCGAAATGACAGCGTCATCTTAATAAGGCAATTTATTAATTATTCCGGGAAACATTTTAAAACGATGAAAAACTATAATTGTGGTAATTAAACTAAAAAACTAAAAAAGTGCTTGTGCTACGGGCTTTTAGGTGTGACGTGTGTTAGCTGTTTAGGCACTTCTAAATTAACCTGGCGCATTAACTAGAGGCAGCCAAGTCCTCTTGCCACCAATTGGAATTGGAAGATTCGATTTCCAAAACAAAAAAAGGTAACGTTTTCAAGACAGTGCACAACCTAAACAAAGGTGGTATCAAAAGACGCGTGTCGAGATCCGTTTTTAGAATCTGAAAGTTGTATAGAATCGACGGGATGGCCTAGAAGGTTTCAGGTGGTCATACCAAATCGCTCCCGGGGAGTGTCCTTATAGCTACAACCAAAGCAACATTATTTACTCTCTGCTTTTCATTCATACGTATGTGTATTTTTAAATAATATATATCATCTCTGCCGGGGTGCGATTCAGCTCAGGATATGCCAAAACAACAAGAAACCTACAATTAAATGCAGATTCACGTGTCATTTGCCAAGGATTTACCGGTAAACAAGATACTTTCCACAACCAACATGCTTTGGAATACGGTACAAAATTGGTTGGATGTATTTTCCCAAAAAAGGGTGGAACTACGCATCTTGGTTTGCCAGTATTTGCTTCGGTAATTTATATTGATTTGTATTGATTAAAAATTGAAATAGTAGATAATGTAATGTGAATTAAAATTGAATAGGTAGCCGAAGCAAAAAATGCAACTGATCCGCATGCAACTGTTGTTTATGTGCCGCCACCGGTAGCTGCTGCTGCTATCATAGCAATATTACAAGCACGACATTTCTTTGATTGGTTGTATAATCGAAATTGTGCCCTAGCATGATATGGTTCGCGTTAAGCACGCTATGTTAAAGCAAAATAAATCTTGTCTAGTCAGGCCCGATTGTCCAGGATCATCGCACCAGAAAGGGTAAGTAAATTGCCTACCATATTAATTATATAAACAACATGTATGAATTTGTTAGTGATAATTTGTCATGCCTTTGTTGATAATCAACTGAAGAAGGCAAATACCAAAGAGTTCGAAGTTCATGTAAATACCAATTGATTTCTTTAAATAGCGTTTGGAGAACAAAACCCATATGTATGTATGCATACAACTGCATAGAAAGGGAGGGATTAATTAATTATGATCAGTAGATTTATAGAATTTTTATTATTTTCCCTGCGTCGCCGTTGCCATTACATTGCGTTAAGAGAGGACATCAACACCTTACCCACAACCAGTTAAAATTTTAGTAAATTTTGCCCTTTTCATTACTGCTTCAAAACGTGGGAAGTTATATATGTAGCATTCCATGGAGAATGGTAAATTTTAGCAGACTTTCGCATTGCGGTCATTATTAATATTCAATCCCTAGAAGGTTCAATGTAGTCATATCAATAGGTCCGGAGATGGTCGGGTTAGTACCTCAATGGTGCTTGTTACCGGAACGTAGATAGATATTTTATTGAGGATTGCACAGTGACTTGCACATCTCCTTCACAGCACCTCATCGTAGCGGACTTCTTTGATGAACCCTAGCAGAGTTCTTGGCTTGAGGGATTAAATGTGGGAATGCACTGGCCATGTTGAGCCCATAAAGATAGACGGGGAGCCAATAGACACGCACATAAACACAAATTCAGCGCGTCACCATTCACCATCACCGCTAGAGAGGTTGAGGACGCCATTGGTGGCGCTAAACCATCCAAAGCAGTGGGCCCAGACGGCATAGCCATGCCGATGCTTAAAAACCTAGGGAAAGAGGGTTTCAAATATTTAGCGCATGTCTTCAACCTGTCTCTCTCCACCTTTGCCATACCCGAGAAATGGAAAATGGCCAAGGTGGTCCCGCTACTAAAGCCTGGGAAACCAGCTAACGTAGGTGAGTCGTATCGTCCGATATCTCTCCTATCGCCAGTGGCAAAGACGCTTGAAGCCATTTTGCTCCCTTATTTCCAAGCACATTTGCAGCTAGCCCCTCATCAGCATGGCTTCAGAAAACTCTATAGCACTACCTCCGCGCTAAATGTCATTAGCACCCAGATAAATTGCGGTTTGAATCAATACCCCCACCATAGAACAGTACTCGTAGCGCTAGACCTATCAAAAGCCTTTGATACGGTCAACCATGGCTCATTACTGCAAGACCTGGAAGGGTCTACCCTTCCCCCATGTCTTAAAAGGTGGACCGCAAATTATCTGGGTGGTCGGCAGGCATGGGTGCAATTCAGAAACGAAACATCAAAACCAAGGAGAATTAAACAAGGGGTGCCACAGGGTGGTGTCCTATCCCCACTTTTGTTTAATTTCTACATATCTAAGCTACCTTCACCACCGGAAGGAGTCACAATCGTTTCCTACGCCGATGACTGCACAATAATGGCCACAGGTCCAGGCCCAGAGATCGATGAGCTATGCAATAAAATAAACGGCTATCTCCCTGATCTCTCCAGTTCTTTCGCCTCGCGAAACCTGGCATTGTCACCGACTAAATCTTCCGCGACCTTATTTACAACATGGACGCCCCAAATGTCGACCATATTGAACATCCACGTCGATGGCACTACGTTACCGACTGTCCTACACCCCAAAATCTTGGGTGTGACGTTTGATCAGGATCAACCGCAATTGTTCCGAGAATTCAGAGCCGTAATAAAATCCTCAAATCCCTTGCTGGCAGTACCTGGGGAAAAGATAAAGAAACGCTCATGACCACATACAAAGCAATTAGCCAGCCGATTACGTGCTACGCGTTACCCATATGGTCGCCAAGCCTAAAAACTACCCACTGGAAGAAACTACAGGCCTGCCAAAATACTGCTCTCAGAATCGCCACGGACTGTCTTCTTATGTCCCCAGAACACCATCTGCATAATGAGGCGAGAATTCTCCCCATCAGGGAGAGAAATGAGATGCTGACCAAACAGTTTCTGTTGAATACCCAGAAACTTGGGCATCCCAACAGACATCTGATTGACGAACCAGCACCGCCTAGGGGCCTAAGTAGTCATCTCCGTAAGCATTTTGAGGAAATACGGCACCTGAGAACCCAGCCGTATGAAGCGAAAAAACACAAGCAGGTCCTTGGTGAACTCCATAGACAGGCGTCGGACCTTTATGTCGGGAATTGCCCGGTGAATCCAGTACTTGAAGAAAAATATCCAGAACTCGCGGAAGAGGACCGCATACTCCCCAGGGAAACGCGTGTCACTCTTGCTCAACTTCGTTCTGGATACTGTAACAGGTTAAACTCTTACCTATCCAGAATCAACCCCGACATACAAAATGTATGCCCCGCTTGCAATGTGTCCCCACATGACACCAACCATCTCTTTAATTGTAATGTGGAACCAACGCCTCTAACACCCCTTTCCTTATGGTCCACCCCTGTTGAAACGGCAAGTTTCCTTGGACTCCCGTTAGAGGATATTGATGACAATTTGTGATCGGTCGCGGCTATTAGGTGGGGCGAGCATTGCTACAACAACAACAACAACAACAGCCCATAAACTTAGCCCTACGTTTTGAGATTGCTTCGTATTCTTGGAGGATATGGTCCGCCATCTGCTGATCGATCACAAAATCGGCATGTGTTATTCGATAGTATGCCCACTTTCAGCATACGGCTGCTCAGTCTATAATGCCCTGTAAGAATAGCTCTTGGGATTCTTCGGTTATCTTTCGATAGGTCTATTATTGCCCTGTATCGACTTGTGCTATAACTTCCTAACAGTAACTTAGATTGTCTCAAACCTGGCGTATTGCTCCAGTGTTCTTCTCTCCCCCCCTTCTCCTAATAAATGCCCCTGTGAGCCAACTGACAGGAACGGCTCGGGATCGATAGGTCATGCAGTTCCTGCCTCTCTTTCCGGGTTGTCCGCCTGCTCTTGTTGTAGCAGTGCTTCGCCCCATCCAATAGGTACGACAGATCACAAATTGTCATCAATCCCCTCTAACGGGAGTCCAAGGAAACAGAAAGTTTCAACAGGGGTGGACCATAATCAGAGGAGTGTTAGAGGCGTTGATTCCACAATACAGCTAAAGAGATGGTTGGTGTCATGTGGGGACACATTATAAGCAGGACATATGTTTTGTATGTCCGGGTTGATTCTGGATAGGTAAGAGCTTAACCTGTTACAGTATCCAGATCGAAGTTGGGCTAGAGTGACTCCCGTTTCCTTAGGGAGAGTGCGTTCCTACTCTGTTAGTTTTTTTCTTTGAGTACAGGATTCACCGGGCAATTCCTGGCATAGAGGTCCGACGTCTGTTTGTGGAGTTCACCAAGGACCTGCTTGTGTTTTTCAGCTTCATACGGCTGTGTTCTCAAGTACCGTATTTTCTCATAATGTAATGAGGGCGTGAACAACAAGAAGCCATAAAAGATTTGTAAAAGTTACGAGGACGTCGGGTTTTGGGATCAAGCCCAGAGCAACCTGTCCGATGCTACCATCCCTTGCACAACAAGAGTATGACCGTCCTAAAAAGATTCTTTTCCGGCAAACGCAGCAAAACCATTTCTCATGACCGGGGTCAGGAGAAGGACACGGATTGGGTTCGATACCTTCCCGGAGGAGGAGAGTATGGCGCAGACCCGCTGTATGGATCTGCTGGGAGGATGATAATTTGTGGGAGGGACGCAACAAACTAAACACTAGAGTCCGCCTGCTCATTACCCTGTACTCCCCTGTGGCCTGGAACCCAGTGCAACAGTACTACGTTGTGCACCCAAGGACCAGTGCTGACTTTATTTCGAACGCCACAATTGCCTTTAGTGGGGCCTGACTGTCTGACTGAGTATGGCAATTGTTTCATTGGAGTATCAGCGCTGAAGGTTCAGCTTAGCGCACCAACGTATGGCGAATACTTCCGCTTGAAAGCTGCTCGTATGTGCTTTAAGAGGTACTGATATTTTGGCTCTGGGTCCGGAGACTCTGGCTTCAATCCCCTCTGGCGTCTTCAAACCAGGGCCGTAGAGAGAAAATCCGGGCCCGGGACTAAAAAAATTTAGGGGCCCCCTATAAAAAATCCACTAATACATTTGATTAACGTGAATTAATGACGTTTCATTCATAAATCATTATTGATGGATTACATCAAAAAAAATTTTTGCCACATCAACTAAATGATTTTTGGCTAAAAGCTGACAATAAAATTAACACAGAATATTTACTATTTGTTTTATTTTATTGTAACGTAGAAATAAAATTCTCTTTTAACAGCCACATATTATTTCAAATAATCTTTTCTAGTTATTTGGTAACATTTTCATACATTTCTGATAAATTTAATGATGATTATAAATTTTAATTATTCAATATAGAATGTTCGGATATCAAAGAGTGGCTTTACTTGCTTTTTTCGCTGCAAAATTTTTTATAATAATATCAAAATTTAACTGTCTTGCCAAAACGGATGCAACACAAAGCGTGGCAAGTCCTAAAACTCGCTCTTTAGATGAACACGATCTATGAAAGTCTTTCATTCTTGAAAGGACGCTGAAGGAACGTTCTGCACTAGATACAGTGACAGGTAAAGTGCAAAAGGTACGTAAGCCAATACAAAAGTTGGGGGAAAATTGTATACATATTTTGAAAATAGACGGCATTTAGCAATTCCAATGGTGACAGACCTTTATCAAAATTTGCTTCGTAGCATTCTAAGCTTTGAGAAATATCCGACTTGTATTTTTCGACAAATTTTGCTGCGCTCGCCCGAACCGTAGTTTCATCCATGTCTTAAATTGCCGCAAAAAGGAAAACTTTTCGTTCAAATTTCTCATAGCTGCAAATCTTTCAGTAATGCCAGTGATTACCGAATCAACGATCACCAAGAATGTATTGTTTTTGAAATCAGACTCTGAATCATCCGTAATCATCTCATTTAAATTATCTTCAGAACGCCTTATGGGTTTTCTCTTTCGAATGTCCGGAAACTTTGGCGAGATGTTCACTTGAATAGAAACTGTTTTGCATTCGTTTAAAATTGTTTCCCATTGGTTCCTGATCAACTTCAAATCAGCTAATAAGGCATCTAGATGTCGGACCTCAACATCTATGGTTGTTGTTGTTGTTGTTGCGATTAGGTTACTTCCCGAAGGCTTTGGGGAGTGTTATCGATGTGATGGTCCTTTGTCGGATACAGATCCGATACGCTCCATCCCTCCCTCCCCACCCCCAAGTTCCATGAGGAGCTTGGGGTCGCCAGAGCCTCGTCTGTTAGTGAAACGGGATTCGCCGCTCGAAGGTGAGGTTGACAATTGGGTTGGAGAAGCTATATATTGCGCTACACAACCCCTTGAATCCCAACATCTGTGGTGGCGTCTCTCGCTTGGAGGACCACACTTCTTTCATTAATGGTAGGGTTTTGAACCAAATTGAGGAACTTGTTGATGTACTTGAGAATGCCGGTAACATCGCCGTATGCTTGCGCAGTCAAATTTGGCTTTTGGCTGAAAGACTATGAAGAGAGCTAGGTACATTATTTTTGAAGATGTCACATCGTTGTGGAGTGCTGCCGAAGAAAATAATTGCAGCCCAACAATATTCTGCAGCATCAACACCACATAAATTGATAGCGTTTTCTTTTCTGAAATAAATTGTTGCCTAAGTAAATGGTAATACTCTACCCCATCGGGTTAGGGGGTCAGAATATACCCGCGGTAGGTATGCCTGTCGTATGCGTAAGAGGGGACTAAAATATCACATTCCAGGGGCTGTGTAGCGCAACCCTGCAGGTTGCCAGCGCAATGTATAGCTTCTCCAAACCCAATTGTCAACCTCACCTATCCACGGCGAATCCTGTTTCACTAACAGACGAGGCTCCGGCGACCCCAAGCTCCTCATGGAACTTGGGATGGGGAGGGAGGGGATGGCCTGAAGGTTTAATGTGGTCACATAAATCGTTCCCGAGATGGTCGGGCTAGCACCTTAATGGTGCTGTGGTACCGGAGCGTACCGGATCTGTATCCGGCAAAGGACCATCACATCGATAATACTCCTCAAAGCCTTCGGGGAGCAACCTTATCGCTACAACAACAACAACAACAATAGAGTTACTCCTACCCCAGAAAATGGTCAACATTTATAGTGCATACAAAGAACATTTCAACTCACCAAATTCACTCATATTAACAGAGTATATGTGGAACTTAAGAGCGAATTGAGAGTTTCACAAAGTTGCACTGCCACACCGCCATTTTATACAGGGTAAAAGTGTAACGCTTTTGCGTTGCGAGCAGGCAAGAATTTTCACAAAAGAACGAAATACCCCGTAAAGGCGTTGCCTGTTTTTTAGAATAGAACAACAACGCTTGCGTAACACTTTATCCAGAAAAGAAAACGCTATCATAGCTGCGGGTTGCACAAGGCGAGTAATCAGCATTCGAGTTTTTGTCGAGAATGTGACATAGTGCTCCGTTGTAAGCTCCTTTCATATTGGCGCCGTTATCGTACCCTTGTGCACGACAATCTTCAATCATGTATGGCAAATTAGATCGGCGAATTTCTGAGCAGTTTTTTGGTTACAATTCACGAAAGTCAAAATCTGTTCTGGAATTGTAAATTTGTTGCTTTCGAATTGAAATGGAGTGAGCGCAAAATGAACGTAGTCAACGTGACTAGCATCAAGCATAGCATCAACGATAATAGCAAAATACTTAGCTTTCTTGCCTTGATCTAATATAGTTTCCCTCACATGCTTTGCACAAATTACTATAAACTCGTTCTGAATGTCTGGGGAAAGATAGTGAACTTGTAAACGTTTGTGCTGCTATTGTGAAATCCTAACTTTCTCCAAATGATCTCTAAGTATCGGATCATAATGGCTTATGAGATTTTAGATGCCAAAAAAATGTCCATCCTTTCGCTTTTTGAAAAAAAATAGTGTCCAAAATTCAAATTTCTTTCCACTTTTGCGTTTCAGTGATTAGCTGTTCATTGGTAAGTGTATCAATTGTAGCCTCCTTTCGAATTAGGTTTTGTAAAGATCGCCATTGAATATAACATTTAATGTGATCTTCAGTATTTTCGTGTGATGGCAGTTTAGCGTATAGCTTCTTCCATACCTGGAATTTCGAATATTCGCCAGAACAACAAATTCTAGGTCGATTTAAAGTATTGGTGCTTAACAGACGACATGGTAGGCAATAAAAAGCATTGCTACTGGCACTCCACACCAACCAGTGACGCTCCACTTTCTCTCCATTTGGCAAGATTCTGTTTAACAACGAGGTAGGAAATGCCTCGTCATGACAATCACGTGGAAAAATAACAGGACACTTTTGATGACCTCGATGAATTATTTCGTTGACTTCTTCAGATCGCAAAAACTCATTATTCACGGTACCGATATCGAAGTCGTTTAAATAATCTAGACTTTGATACAGAGTTGGTGGTATTGTTGGAAGGCTTTTTGAAGATGAACCTTCATCAGTGTTACCACGAAAACTACGATTTCGGATTCATGTAAACATATATTTTTGTTTGATGTTTTTATTGTCTCCTCACTGTTCGAGGGACCAGGTAAAAAATCATTATCAATATTCGTTGCGTTTGAAATTCGGCTTAAAATTTCCACATGGAACAACTAAAGACTCTCCTGAATTAAAAAAAATGTCTTACTACCTCTAAATCGCGGGCTCCCGAGAAATACCCGGCCCCCTGAGAAATATCGTGCCCTGCGCTTGCCAGGCTAAGGCTCCAGCTATTAGGAGTGATAAAGCTGTCAGATCTAGAAGCAGCAAGTGGCTTAAGTCCTAGGAAGCTTCTAGTATTTGTCAAGAGGACGGAGTTCTTTTATAACATAGGTCCTGATTCCTGATAGGGTTTTCAGCTTGGTCGTTAAAACAAACTTCTGGTAACACTACGGACTCATTCAGTCTATGTGAGATCCTCATGAACCGGCCACTTCAACCTAACCTATATTTTGTGTTTTGGTTTTTACTTTAGAATTTACCGGTTAAGAAAGCGATGTCAGCTAACTAAGCGCCTTCAAATGTAGATCCATAAGGAACATGAGGTCGCCAGAGCCTCGGCTGTTAAAGAAACAGGATTCGCCACGGGTAGGTGACGTTGACAATTGGGTTGGAGAGGCTATATATTGCGCTGGCAACCCATTGAAAGGAATGCGCTACAAAACCCCTTTAATCAATTTGGTATTTTAGTCGCCTCTTACGACAGGCATAGCTACCACGGGTATACTCTAAGCCCACTAACCCGCTGGAGCCATGAGAAGCGTGAGTGCACTTTGGATGTCGCAAGGCAAGTTCCGTCGTGCCTGGTGTTGTTGGGTGAGCGGCCAGGCAAGGCAGCAGGGTACACATGTACCATTCAGGAGGATACCCTCGCTGAGCCCAGAAAATCTGGGAAAATTAGATGTACTGCTCAGATCCAGCAAACGAGTATGTTCTGTACTGGCATATGATAAACTTGCAGACAACCAAACTTTTACTTTCCTGTCCAAAAGGGAATTGGTGCTTGGCACTGCTGCTAAAGAAGAATAGACGTAGTCATATCAATTCGTTCCCGGGTTACTCGGGGAAAGCAGTTTTAGCAGTACTTTGCCCGTTTCAATTTGCACATCCATTCAAAGAACTTCGCATAATGGATTAAACAGTCATCTGCATTTATTCGTTTTTGTTTTTGTAGCACGCCTAATTTACTATCTATTACCCCAACATCTATCAATTATCCCTTGTTATAATCTTCGGGTACCCCCGCTACCGGAAGATGCCTTGGCATGGTGGAGGTTCACTTGAATTTACTTTACAGGTCCTGATTCTGGTTATCTGAAATCCCCTTGAGTATCTTGTATTTATTAAGCACTTCCGGTTATATTAAAAACTTATTATCTATCCTTACTGATATTCGTTTCTTTTTCATTCTAGGTAATTCGATTTGACGATGTGGGCATAGCAATATTCCAGCTGTGGCTGTAAGAAGAACGTACATTTGCTCAAACTACAAGAAAACTGCGACAACTGTCCCTCGGCCTTTTTAGTATCCCATATAAGGCCCTACCACGCATATTATGGGAAAGGGTCAAGTTCAAAGGTTCAACATCACCTGCAAATCGACTTTGATAGCACGAAATGGGGCTGCATATATTCCGGTATTATATCTACAACACTCATACATATCTATGCAAACTGATACTAACAACACCACCGGCGCAGGAAAAATTGAGCACCATCAGTGTGAGCTTAGAAACTCAAAATGGGTTCAGAAAGGGCACGACTACGAATGAGTTTATGTCTTTACATATGTAGTTTGTACATATAAATATGCACATATGTAAGGTTTACTAGAAAATTAAGGAAATTATTTGTGGTAATAGTCTAGTTGAGGGGTCGACTGCTAATACGCTACCAAAAATATCAAGAGAGGTGTCAAACGACGCGTCTTGACATCAGTATTAATAATCCGAAGGCGGAAAATAAAAATTTTAACGCGTTCAAAAGATATTAACGAAAAACCGAAAAAAGACCCGCGGGTACCTCCGAAAGCGGGGTCGGATCCATAGTATTTTTGCGCAGAACACCTTTCTGCGTTGGCGGCCTTCGGCCGCGCTTATAAAAAATAACCCTGGGCTACGCCATGCCAAGTCCGGGTGTGTGGTATAACCGTGGCTACCGCCACGGTGATGCACAATTTTTTTTGTGGGTACAAACACAACAACAACCACATGGAAATCGCCAACTTCAACTGCAAATATCTCCCGACAGAGATAAAATTTTTCTTTGCCGCCTTCGGATTATTGTTCTCGAGATTAATACGCGTCTTTTGACACCTCACTTGATATTTTTGGTAGCGTATTAGCAGTCGACCCCTCAACTAGACTATTACCTTATTTGTAAAAACCATTGTATACATAATTTATTCATAATTAAATATTAATTAAACAAAAGGGACGCGTTTCATTCATATAAAAAGCGAATTGACAGAAGGTAACCGGTACGGATAACCAATAGGCCAGTTACCTGTGTTGTTGTTGCATATGTTTTGGTTAGCGATAACGAAAACATACCTAATGAAGTAACTTAAAAATGTAAATAACATCGAGCGAGAAGGAATGTCGAAAACACAATAGGTAAGAGCGAGAAAGCGAGTCACACGTACACTATTTTGAGAGAGCGCATGCGTTACCTTTTTCACGACAGCAATGTAAAAGTCATTAAGACGATAATTGGTGACCAAGTTATTGGTAACGATTAAGTAATCGATTAGGTAACGGGTACCTCTCTTGTAGGGCAGTTATTTGCGTTCGTTCGAAATGGCGTCGAATATACCCAACAAGCATTTGATTCTCTTCTAATTTGCGTCGTTCTCCTTTTCATTTTTCCTACGAATTGGCGCGACAGGACCTACTTGTTTTATGCCTACATATGCAAGGCAGATGACTTTTCACCGAGAGCTTTTCTTGGCAGAAATAAACTCGGAGAGCTTGCCGAACACTTCCGAGGGGTGACCCCGCTTAAAAAAATTGTCTACTAATTGAAAAACCTCGTTTCTAAAATTTTGATGTCGCTTTGCCCGGGGCGTGAACCCAAAAAATATTTTCCCCGGGCGCAAGAAAACCTCACTACGCCACTGATTCATAGCCAACATTTTAAAATATCAAAGAACTGTCAGATCGCCGAAAAAACACGTGGAGCGTATGTAGCGAAAAAAATATATGTTCGTTTGTTTTAATGGTGTGTTCAATTTATAATTATTATTAAGAATTCATGAGCTTAACACCGGCTTATAATAATTGAATATTCAAAAAGTTGAAATAAATTATCAAACTAATAACTAGTAGCCGTGTTTTTTAACACGCGTATATCCGTTTACGCTTAAACTTTATATTGACTGCTAAGAGACAAACTATAAATACACCTCTGAAATTGCTGCGCATAAATTTTGTCCTACTAAATTTCAATACGCATTATACTCAGATGTAACTGAAATATGTGTCTTTGTTTCACCCTGTACACTAATTCTATGGCCATCAGAGCGTTGCGTCTCCGCTTTTCGGTACACCCTGTTGCTGTAGCTAGTTGTTTTACCACAGCCGCTAGATGGGTCTCCTAAGCATTATCTAAGCGAAGATAGGCGTTTTTTAACACGCGCAAACGAAACGTATACGCGCGTGTTAAAAAACACGGCTAGTATTATGAGTTCTTTAAAGCATGCGACAAATGGGATATATTTTGCACTGAAAAAAAGTTAGAGTATTAATGCTTAACAAAGGCGTCGGCAGTTAAAACACGTCAAAAAATTTCGAGATATTTACCAAAAGAAACTTTCAAACTGGACTAAATAACTATGGTCCCAAAGCTGATATTAAAAATGTTACTTCTGTCAGGAGCTTTGTGCAAAAAGCAAATGCACATTATGGTGGTTCTTGTATTTTTTCAAATACAAAATGTCTATCTATTTCTATCGTGATTTAAAATGAATGTAGTGTAATTAATTTATGGTCTAAATAATTTGTTTTCAGCCTTAAAGCTAAATTTTATAGGTTGTAAAGTGGAAAAAAGTTAAATATCGGATGCCCCAGTGCATATGTCTGTAAGCTGTACCAAGTACAGAGGGTATGCTGTCAAAAATTTTCCACAAAAAACGAAGTCATCAGAGCCACCCGTATTCAAATGGTAGCCGCCTTGTACAACTTAAACTGCATTGCCCACATCCGTTGTGCAAAACAGCATACCATACTCAACAGAATGTAGTAAATGCAACACTGTCTGAAAATGTGTCTTATCCCAGTCAGCGTTATGAAAAGACAATTTGTTTACTGGTGATAGCACATAGTAAACATGTGAATCGCTGCTGGTCAATGTTTACTCAAGTTATCGTGTTTTCAGACGGACGGACTGACGGACATGGCTTTAATTTTTTTCACTCTGAGCTTTTTGATACATACCTACATATATAAAAGTATATATATATATCTCGATAGAGTTATGCCGCTAAAACCTACTGTAACATCAACAAAGTTAATATACTCTGTGAACTTTGCTCAGATACGTCACTCTATCTATTAATAAGGCCCCTCATGAAAGCTCGAAATGCTCGTAAAAAGTGTAAACCCCGTAAGCTTAAAGGTATATCGAGTTTTATTAGAGCTTTCACATCTTTTTAAAAAACACAATCCCTGGATTTCGGATTTTGGATCTCATAGAGACTTTTACCATTATTATTTTTTATTGATTTATTTTATTTTGATTCAAAAATAAAAAAAATTAAACCTATGATAATATGAGTAGTTTAACAAAAAACATTTTTTAGAAAAATGTGTGTTTCCTTTGAAATCGAATTATTTAACCAGGAAAAGGGGACTTACTGTGATTTCAAATTAAAACATAAAAAATAAACCAACCTTGATCTTACAATTTTTTTAAATGTAGCCCCGGGGTTTCGGTATGGCAAAATGGCTCAGGAGGCCCGGGACTCGGGATTTCCGGAACTCGATAACATATATATATATATATATAACACTTCATTTCTTGATAAATTTCAGAATTAAAACTAACAACAGCAAATATAAACATATAAATGTTTGTGTTTTGTTATTGTTGAATTTTTTCATAGGCTAATCCGATCTAATCGCGGCTTAGTGCAAATGAAATATTCCACTATTTTTCCCGACGTTTCGCAAAACTTTTTTAGCATCTTCAGGGGCATTTCCGTTTTATTTGCTGGTAAAAAGAAGAAATTACAAATGTTAATTTTAATTTAAAGACCATTACAAACATATGTACTTGGTATTTACGTAAATATTTGGGATTACCAAGTACATACATATGTTTGTAATTAGTTTTGTATGAAAACCAACACTTTTAACAAATAAATTTTTAATTTTTTGACATTTTATCTTGCTGTCGGCATATTTTCTCTTTTTGGTTTTGATTCAAAACAATATTGAAGTTTTAAATTTATAATTAAGTTTGGAATTTAGACTGGATTAAAACTAAAAAAATTGTGGTGACGTTTTTAATTTCGATGAAAAAAGTTTTAAAAAATTTGCTTAAGCCGATGAATGGTTGAAAATTCAAACTAAACTTTTTAACTGTGTAAGAACATTTTGAAAAAATCATGGCTCCATCAATTTTACTAAAACTATGCTGGTGAGGGTTTCTCACTAAACAAAATTCTACTAAATGAAAAATAAGTGCAATTTTGCTTTAGTTGGAAGAAATACATTTAATATTAAGCCTTTTCATTTGCATTCATCATATACATATACATATATGCTCAATATCTGAAAAAAGGCGTAGTTGGAAGATTTTGTCTCACCAAAAGGAGGTAATTGTGCACAACCTACTTATTTAAAATTTGTACGTAGTTGAATTAAATATTTGTGTAAAATCATACTTGAATACTTAGATTATTAAAATATTTTTTTTCTAAATGTTTCTTATGAAAACGACTGCAGGAATTAAGAAAACGTCCTTCTTCTAATGTCGGAGAGATGTGGGGATCTTTAAAAAAAATTTGCGAAAATCTCTCAATCCTCAATCCTGTCAATTTCAGATTTGAGATAAGGTCTTGAAATTAAGTCAAGTTTAAATCGAATGATGGGTATAGCAATCTTAAGGTATAAAATTTCAGAAGTTTATACTATTACGGCTCAGGAAACCTAAGAGAGCATACCCAGTTGAAATAATATAGGTGAAATAGTTTTTGAAAGAGCGCAAAGATAACACCTAGGTCTTTGCTCTCGTCTAAGGACTGGATACAAATGTAAAAGGACTTTTTAAAATTGATAGATGCGAATTACTACCTCAGAGTGTGGCACCATCAATGCCTTTTTGGAAAGACATCCACAAAAGACTCCAAAAGTAAGAGATTGGTAAAATATGGCGCTACAGTAGCATGTCTCTTTTTTTTAATCGACGGCACCGAGACAAGAGCATCATTTGAGGTGAGCCATATATCAATAAAGTTCGGCGTTGTTCGATGGTCAGAATGACAATCATGGTCTGATTTACACTTGTCTTTAATACGGTGTAATAATCGTAGAAAGCCAGTACAGAAATAAGAGAGGTCCAGCAAGTACTTGGGAAACTTAAGATACTTTCTGCAGTCTAATTGATAAGCAACAAACTCGTAGATTTCGACATTCATAACATAGCAATGTAAGAAGCTGTATAAGAAGTGCATTTACATATGTATGTAGTCTCTCGAATAGTATTGGTCAGAAATATGTGGCCAATTCAAACCAATTTTTCCCGTAGTTCGAATAGCTCCAACATTTCCATTTTGATTTTCTATGTTGGAAAATAGTTTAAGCAGCACTAAATTTTCAATTTTAGTGAAGTTAAGAATTGATTGAAATTGTTTTTTAAAATCTTACTGAAATACTGCGTCTAACCATTCTTATTCTACTCCATATGATTGCTCGATTAATCCCAGCGACCGCCGTGGTCTGATGGTAGCGTGATCCGCCTACCACACCGAGGATCCTGTCGTCACGCCCCGGGTAAAGTAACTTTAAAATTTTAGAAACAAATTTTTTCAATTGGAAGAAAATTTTTCTAAGCTGCAAACACTCTTAGTGCATTTCTGCCATGAAAAGCTTTTCAGTGAAAACTCATCTATCTTGCAGATACCGTTCGGAGTCGGCATTGAACGAGTAGGTCCCTTCCCGCCAATTTTTAGGAAAAACTAAAGGGAGCACGACGTAAAATGGAAGAGAAACTCGGCTTAAATCTCTTCGGAGGTTATCGCGCCTTAAATTTATGTTTTTTTATGATTGCTCGTTTTTGCTTTCTGTGGTAGTTCGTTTGTCAGATGGCCAATTGGGTATACTCGCTGTGTAGCCACCTTGATGTTGTTGTCAAAGTAACATCTGCCGCTGTGCCTAGATACAGATAAATAAATAACAAGTAAGCAAAAAACCAAAGTCAACATAGGTACTTAAGTATGTGAATTTTCCTATAGCTTCGTTTGGATATACATATGTATATATGCAAATAAGTACATATACATTTACTACACCGAGAGCGCATGCCTTAACTCCGTGAATAAAGTAGGTAGGAGGTCAGCAGACTGGGCTGGGTTGTGACATTACTCGTTAACTGAACGCCCTTGCAGACTGTTAAATCAGCTGTGGTGTTACGGAAGAGTTAGTGAGAGTCAAGAGCGGAGAGAAAATGAGAAAAAGAGTTTGAGTGAAATTTTAATGTTGTGAACATTTTGCCTTAACATAGTAGCTCTGTTGCGCAGAAACTCAGAGTGTGCGTCTGCACCCTTTTTCGGGTGAGAGTTAAAAGGGCATCGCACCAACACAACCAAAAACCTAACACACTAATACTACTTCAAACTAGCGGTCTGCAAAGGATCTCTTCGTTTCCAAGCTGTTCCTTCGCTGCTGCTGTTGCTGCTAACAGAAGTGACAAAAAAGATATGCAGCCAACAGGACGACTGGTTGCGAGTTCATAGTACAAACTCAGTTTTGTGCGGCACTTCAAATTTGAATTAGTCATTCTCGTTGGTAAGCCGTGTACGGTATGAAAAATTTCGTGTGAGAATAAAAGGTGTATTTGAGTTACTCAGCTACACACGTTGCGTGATAAGCTATTTGAAACGTATTTAGAAATTTGAATTTCCAAAGGTGAAAGTCACTACAAAGCGCAACGAAAATATATTGCATTTTGCTTCGTTTTTCTATGTTTTTACTACTTAATTTAACCTCAGTGTTTCTTAAATTTTTATTTTTATTTTTGTAAGTGCCCAACAGTGACGTTGCTTTACATACATTCGTCCGTAATTTGCATTTTGTGAAATCGCCAATTTCTAATTAACATTTAATTGTTAAACAAAATCAAAATAGTATTGAGAAAAAGGCCACTGTATCCGCTAGAATTGTAGGTCTATGAAAATTGCAGTTCGATCGCGAATTAGCGAATGCAACAACCAAAACAAAGTTGATAACAGAAAGGCAACAAAGTTAGCTGAAAATTAAAAATTAGCACTTTTTATGCGGCAAGTATTTGAAAAGTATAAATAAAAACACGCACATACACATGTGTGAAAATGAGTTTGCTTGTGTATGTGAAGTTGCGGTAGAGCGAAACAGTGAAGTGTTTTCAACGACTGAGTGCTCAAAATTTAATTCAAAAAAATTGTAATACAATATGAGTATAAAAAATAAAAAAAACGCGTATCTTCCCGTTTTAATAACAGAATTTTTAAATGATCACGTTTTATTTCGAGAAGATTTAGACATAGCATTTATAATTTTTTCTACACTTCATAATTTACACTATAATATATGCCGACTCCGCACAGTCTCTTAGGCAGACGCGTTTTTTCTGAGAAGATTTTCATCACATAAATACACTCAGAGTGTTTGCAAAATCACTGTCAAGGCGATCCCTTTAAAAATACCTCTTTATAAAGTATAGAAAAAAAAATAAATTTCCAAACATTAACTTTGGAATTGTTCATAAAGGAACGCAAAAAATCTTTTTCAATTTTTAAAACCGCAATAGCTCTGAAATGGTTAATCGCAATGGGTAAATATGTGAGATGGTGTCTACCAGTACTTATTAGATCCATAACTCATTTTTACGAAATGTTTTGACAGTGTCATATTTAGCGCTCATGTAGAATATTTTCCTACAAATTGGCGTGGCGGGGCGTATGTAAGTCCATGTTTTATGCCGAGTCCGACTTCTTTTCTGACTCCTTTTCTCAGCGAGCTTTAGGCTGACGGCAGAGTGCTCGCTATAAACTATACTAGGCGAAAAGCGATTTTAATTTTCATATATTTTACAAGTTTGATAAAGCGAACTAAAGTTCATACTTAGAAAAATTGTGATAAATTAAGAAAGGGTGCTATCGGGTTCCAAGTTATTTCTTAGACTCAAATTTGGTCCCATGCAGTGAATAAGAAAAATATTGCATATATTTAAATAAAGGTGTAAATGATTTTTTTTTTAATTTTCAGCCCAGTTCATACATATTTTAAACTTCGAGTATACAGGGAGTTTTTTCGTTTTCTTCTCAAACTATCAATTTTTACCTGTTTTTTATTTGTTCATATGTTAAAAAAATATTTCGAAGTCGCTGTGCTCAAAACACCTAAGACCTAAGGCCGAATAAAGCGGGAAAAATAGAAAGATCAAATTCAACTTTTCTACAGTAACGACTCTATTATGTTTTATAAGTGTACAATGTGTTGTCGCCCCGAAGCTGCAGAAATAATCGCCCTTTGCGAAGGAGTAAGAGATTTTCTAAACCCTTTCTCGAACTCACAAGCAGTTTAAAAAAGAATAAGCTTAAAATTCCCTGCAACACGACTCTAACGTAATAAGAATTATAATTGACACCTCCTTTGATTTTAGAGTTACAACGTGACCCGTGATTGTGTACTCTCTATTTATATGACTGTCACTAAATGATGGTAGAACGAAAATCTGCCGTCCAATTCCAGGCCTTAAATTCCAGCTTTCGCTAACGCTAAAAAGTCCTCTCCTAAAATCTCTAAAATGATATCAAGTAAACAGAAAAGTATGCAACATTTTGTACCATACGATCAAAAGATAACCGCCTAGGTCAGGTCAGGTTGGGTGGTAGCTTCCCTGATGAGAGGAAGCTCACTTGGACAACATGACGGTCCGTTGTGATACCACATATAATAAGCTAAACTAACGGTGACGTAGATATAACTACTTAGAGAATCGTTGGGTAGCAACGATAAAGTTCCGAATGATCCCGATCTCAACCTTGGATAGCTCCTCGGGAGATCCAAGTGAGTCACGACCAAAATACTTTCGCCTAGTTCTGGCAAAAGCTGGGCAGTCAAGCATAAAGTGATTTGGTGATTCCACCTCATCATCCTCCATACAGCTGCAGCAGGATGGAGTTTCCAATATATTGAGACGTACCGCATGGATACCCATGGGACAGTGCCCTGTCAAAACCCCAATGACCATTGATAGGTGAGCCTTAGTGAACCCAATTATTTCAGCAGACCTCCTGCCATCCACTTTCGGCCAGAAAGATCTTGATATCCTACAAGACGTAGTGTCCGCCCAACGTTTGCTGAGCTGACTCGAGGCCCAGCTATGGAAGAGCAATCCACAGGTGGCTAGCGGAATCCCGAAATCCCTACAGCCATCTTCATCCGGTTCAGTTGTACCGATTCGGGCTAAGAGATCCGCTTGACAGTTACCCGGAATATCACTATGGCCCGGGACCCAGATAATCTTAATTGTAAAATAATTCGATGCAATCGCAAGTGTGGTCAGGCACTCCCAGACCACCCTCGATCGCACTGTAGTTGAGCTCAAGGCCTTTATAGCCGCTTGGCTATCAGAGTAGATGTTAAATTCCCTAACCGTAGTAGCGCTGGATAGCATTTCATCCACCGCATCCTTAATCGCAGCAACTTCCGCTTGGAATACACTGCAGTGATCAGCCAACTTAAACTTGCGGCTTACATTTAGCTCTTGACAAAAGACCCCCCCGCCAACCTTTCCGTCCAACTTCGACCCATCCGTGAACAAGTTAACCGGTCCCATGCCCCAGATAATTCCTCTTCTCCACTCCTCCCTCGGGGGAATGACTGGGGTGAAGGTTGTATAGGGAGCGGCCACCGGCATGCAATAGTCCGTCCTGTCCGGGATAAAGTCGAAACTAGTAAGAAGGCTAGAGTGTCCGAAATCAGAAAGCATATAACCCATATCACGATGCCTGACCAACGACCGGGCCGCGGCTGCCTTTCCCGCAATATCTACTGGATGTATATTCAGCATGACATTCAGTGCCAAGGTAGGTGTTGTTCTCATAGCGCCACTGATGCCGATAAGCGCCGTCCGTTGCACTGACACTAGCATTTTGGAGGTGCTCGCCGTGTCCAGTGCTTTCCACCAGACCAGCACCCCATATAGCAGAATCGGTTTGACAACCATCTCATAAAGCCAGTGTACTACTCCTGGCGAGAGCCCCCATCTCTTTCCGATAGCCCCCCTGCAGCAGTACAAGGCAACCGCGGCCTTCCTGGCCCTATCTTCCACATTGGGCCTCCAGGACAGCTTCTTGTCCAGAACAATTCCCAAATATTTAACCCTGTCAGTAAGTACCAACGGTACCCCTCCAATCGAAGGAGTTCTGAAGTCGGGTATCTTATATCTCCTTGTAAAAAGAAC
This sequence comes from Eurosta solidaginis, assembly GCF_040869045.1. Classification (NCBI taxonomy): domain Eukaryota; kingdom Metazoa; phylum Arthropoda; class Insecta; order Diptera; family Tephritidae; genus Eurosta; species Eurosta solidaginis. The sequence goes on along the minus strand of NC_090321.1, from coordinate 78,286,434 downwards.
CAATTCTGTTTTTACCGGGTTGACCGCCACTCCACATGATTCAGCCCACCTAGCCACAGTATCCAGGTATCCCTGCAGAACATCGCGCAGGGTGCCCAGAAATTTGCCCCTGACTAGGATAGCGAGGTCATCTGCATAGGCAACCACCCGACAGCCATTGGCTTCCAGCTCCACAAGAAGCTCGTTGACTACCACAACCCAGAGCAGAGGAGATAGGACACCTCCCTGTGGCGTGCCCCTGCACACCTTCCTCCTTATTATGGCTCCTCCCCACTCCGCTGCGACAATTCTGCCGCATAGAAGTTTGCTAATAAATTCAACCAGAGCCGCTTCGACTCCTAAACCCAGCAGAGCTCTTTCGATTGCCCCCGGTAGAACATTGTTAAAAGCCCCCTCGATGTCTAGAAAGGCACCCAGAGCATACTCTTTATGTTCTAGAGACCCCTCTATTTGCTTTACAATCGAATGGAGAGCCGTTTCCGTCGATCTGCCTTTGCAGTACGCATGCTGTGAAGCCGACAGTAACCCCCCAGGTATCCTTTCTCGTAGGTACAGGTCAATCAGCCGCTCAAGCGTCTTAAGAAGAAACGACGAGAGACTGATTGGCCTGAAATCCTTAGGTGTTACATGAGAGCCCCTGCCGGCCTTCGGAATGAAGATGACCCTGACCGTGTGCCACGACCTAGGGATATAGTTAAGCCTGAGGCAGTTAGTGTAGATGATGGCCAACCAGCGGCAGGAAATCCCTAAAGACCTTTGAAGTTGCGCAGGAATGATGCCATCCGGACCGGGTGACTTATAGGGCTTGAACGAATTTATAGCCCAGGATATTTGACTTTCCCGTAGTGGGATGGCAGGCATTTCTGCATGGCCAGCAACCGCCGACCACGCAAGCGAAGATCCCTGCGCAACTGGGACATCGGGAAAATGATTGTCCAGTAAAAGTCTCAGGGACTCCTCGCTACTCATCGACCAGTCCCCACCATCATCTCTCAGATACCCCCGAGGGGCGGGATTCCTAGAGAGTATTTTTCTAAGCCTCGCGGATTCATTGCAGCCCTCCACGTTTTCGCAGAAGCTTCGCCATGAATCCCGCTTGGCTAACCTTATTTCATATTTATAAATCCCCAGACTCACCTTATAGAGCTCCCAGTCCGAGGGTAGTCTACTCCTCCTGGCTCTATTAAAGAGCCGCCTACTGGACGCTCTTAGGTCGTCAAGGGAATCAGACCACCAGGGCGGCTTGCCCTTCCCCCTGTAAGTTTTCAGTGGGCAGGACTGTTGAAAGGCGCTATTGCTTGCCAAGGTGAAGTTTTCCACCAGATCGTCTATTTCAGATTCGGACAGGTCCGAACCAGCGATAGGCACCTCAGGCAATAGCTCTCCCAACTTCCTACAATACAAGTCCCAGTTGGTACTTTTAGGGTTCCTAAAAGATATTTTACCGGGACGTTCTTCATTCACCGAGAACTGAATATATCGGTGATCAGAGAAAGAGTGCTCGTTGAGAACCCTCCATCCAGATATCCGATCTTCCAGTTCTCTGCTAACCAGGGTGAGGTCCAAGACCTCCTCCCTTACCGCAGTAATAAAAGTCGGGTCATTCCCCCTATTACATATACAAAGTCCCTCATCTACAATAAAAGTAAATAAAGACTCACCTCTGGTGTTCGTATCCGAGCTCCCCCATATGCTATGGTGTGCATTAGCATCGGCACCTATGATTACGCCAACACCTCTCCGCCTTGCTTCAGCGGTGATTTCGCCCAGTATCACAGGCGGTGGTCCCGTTACGTCCCCATGGGGCATATACGCTGAGACCACCCACAATTCGCTACTGCCTCGCTCGAGGCAGACCGTGGTTACGTCAGCATTGCTGAAATTAGAGAGAATGAAAGCTTTAAATTCCTTTTTAATAAGCACACAGGATCTAGGCCTACCTGCCTCCCCATGCACCAAGGTGTTGAATTTTCCCGTCCTTAATCCAGAAATTTTTCCGCCGTTACTACTCAGCCACGGCTCCTGGACAAGGACAATATCCACTCCGCCTTTCTCAAGACAGAGCAACAAGTTTGCGGAAGCCGCCTTAGAATGCTGAAGATTGATTTGACGGATTTCCATCAACACCACTCTTCTTCTTCTGCACCCCATCCTTGGCGGCTTCGCCCTCGGAGACTAGGAGATCCTCCTCCTCCCCCAACAGACGACTTACACTGATGACGGATCCCGCCATCGATGATTCGCCCTCGGAGGCCAGGAGCTCCTCCTCGGCCCTATCAGCCAGACGACTAGCACTGATGACAGATCCCGCTATTGACGGGACGTCAACAGTGCTTTCGCTGTCCAAATTAGCGGAGTCAGCATCCACAACCATGGGTACTGGCTCCCCTGCGGACGCCTCCACCTCCCGAACAGTCTCTGTGGGAGAGGAACCATCCCCCCTGGAATCGGCGTGGTAGATTTTAAGAACCACACGCTCGAGGCCATAGGAGATAACCCCCCTCGTGTCAGAGAGAGGACCGGTGGACTCTGCGTTTAGCAGAATCAGCACTTGCCGACGTGGCCCAACAGCCTCCTCTACTCTGAGGACCCTCCAGTTATGCGTCGGAAGGTTCGGGTTGCAGTAACGCATTAGTTCGAGTATTTTCTCCGGCTGAGATGGCCCGGCAGGCAACCACACCCGAGCCCTCGGTCGAAGGGGGAGATCCCTCCGTTCCACGGCCTCGAGTCTGGCCCCCCTCCAGACCTCCCCTACCAAAGAAATTATTTTCTTAAAGATACAGGCCGACCGCTCGTCAGCACAAGTAATCAGTCTAAAACCATGATACCACCCCGAGTATTCGAAGCATGGCCGCGTACCTGGGCTCTCCATAACAGCGGTCATATAGGCCGCTGATATGGCGCTGGCGACCCACGGCCACTCCTCTCGGGAGATGGCACCATCCTCCCTACTCCTATCCAGGACCCCGAGGGTGATGGAGCCTGCACGTTTAGCGATTTCGCTAAACGAAATTGCGTCCCCACCTCCTCGGGCCCTTTTTGTCGTTGAGGCATTCCGCTCATCCGACCTTTGCCGCTTCATAGCCCCCAAACCCTGCTGCTCACCCGCATCGTTCGACACCGGTGTGTGGTCGTCGCAAGCTACGACGCTCCTGGCCCACTCCAGCGTCCGGGAATGCTTCTCAGACATCTGAGCTGCATCCCTTCCGCCGTAGCGCTCCAAGATCTTCTCAGCTAAGCGCCGATCACCCAGAGCTTTCCTACGCGGCGTCGATCGCCTACCTTTCCCGGCAGGCTTCGACCCCAGGGCTCCCGTTGGGAAAGCTCCTCGCGACAGGGCTTCCTTACTAGTACTGGGCTGCTCCGTCGCATTCGTCGGACCTCTGCCTTTCCCTGTCACAGCCCCATATGGGCCTACATTGGGTGTCGGTTTCGACACCCCTCCACTAACCGAACTACCCGTACCTACGGGGTTTGAAACCAAACCCCTGCGCTGATCCGTCTGATCAGCCCTTTTGACCCGCCGGGAGCTTTCCCGGCTGGCGGCGACCTGCTTCGGAGCACTCCCCGCACCTGTCGCGTCCCCCGCACCATGACGACTTTCGCCGTCACTCCTACCCTCCTTTTTATTCGTCTTCGTGTCCATTCTAAGAAGTCCCCCCTCAAGGCCGCTATCCGGAGCCGATTGTGTAGTCGCCCTTCAACGGTCCCGTGGTTATCTATGCTGCGCAGGGAGGCCACGCGAGGGTTGACGCATTACCTTATGAGTAATGCGTTCAGAGCCAGACCGGACGCAAAGCGGGAAAATCTTCAACCGCACCTACACCACCAACTTAACGGCGACGGAGCCGGAACGTACCTTGAGGCCCGCCACGGTTTTAACGGGACGTGGGCAGGTGCAGCATTAGCCTACCAGCCATTTCGATAGGGTTTCACCCCGACCTACTAAGGTGGCAGAATACTGCACCTACCAGCCCAAAGTCATCAATTCCTATCCATAGTCAAAATCAAGTCCCTAACAATCCGGTTCGTCACCATTGAGTACCGATCTTGACCCTTAACAGGGTCCTCCCTCCCCTGAGCTCGGCACAATGACTCAGGGGTGCGGGTTTTATCGAGTTGTCCTCTCTAGATCCGCCATTATCAGTAGAAGCAGGGGCACCTCGTGCAGGACGTGACAACCAATCACGTGTGACAATTCGTCACTATGGCCGGTCTAAGACTGATACCAGTCCCTGATCCAGAGCCTGGAACCACGTATGATATCCAAGCCAAGTATCTTAACTTATATAAAAGTACAAGAGTTAGGCTGTTATTCATTGTAATCATATGGTACGAAATGTTGCATACTTTGTTCACTTGATATTGTTTTAGAGATTTTAGAAGATGGAGTTTTAGCGTTATACCGTTTTTACATAGAAAATTAATCAAATCACAATTATGTTTAATGAAATAATTTAGTTTCCCTTTTTATACAGGGCCTTTTGTTTCATTAAGCGAACATCTGTCAGCAGCCCCAAAAAAATATTTCGTTTTTACAAAAAATAGTTAAAATGGAAAGCAGCCGTTTCCTTCTTAACTATATATAATCAACACAAAATGCATGCGCAACTACCCATAGATGTTGCACCTAACCAAATATGTACCTATTTTCGAAAAAAACCATATTATATTTTGCAGCAAATGCAGCGAAAATAAATTTTGAATTTTTTCCTGTTTTTATATTTTTCGTAAATTATTGAAAATAATTTATTTTTAATTGTCATTTGTTATATTGACAATAAAATTCGGAGCACCAAGCAAAACCGACTGGATTTTTCACTCACATTAGGAATTCAATAAAGCAATAATGAGATAATTAAGAATTTGTATTTTGTATGGAAGATTGAGCTCAATTAAGGCTTTAATGTAGAAAACTTGACTAATTATTTCATTAAGTTTCTGTGTGAAGGCTGGAATTTGGAGGCAGACTAAATCGTTGTAGTGATGACAATGATGTTTCGAAAAACAGAGTTAATCTACTACGATCGATGTAAAGTTCAAACTCTCGGGTTCCCTCGTGCGTGTAATGAAGCACAATTTCATCATAACCTAACTCAGTCCACAGCCCCATAACCAAGTTTCTATTATTCTTTTGTGATATACTACTTGATATACATTTTCAACAAACGAATGTTGAAATTAAGGATTAATAATTAGTTCGTACACCTGCTGTCTGACCAAATCATATTTACATATATGAATATATCGACTTCTCCAACTAAAATAGTTGTTTCAAACAAGTTTCATATTAATTTCATGCTGAATATAGAATATTTTATTTAAATTTATGCATTTATATTATGCTCCCAAGTGTCCTTATGGCAGAAAGCGTTTTTATTGAATATTTAATAAGAAGTCATCGATTGCACTACACTGTAAGCGTGAGGATGGGAGTGTGTGTATTTTGTTTGTTTCCATAAAACCAACAGCCAATTCACGGCGCATCTGCCGTCACTCTCCCTTTGCTCTTTAACACACACATACACAAACTAAGGTAAAATGTATTACCTATTGGCGTCTCAGTTCTCCTCTTATCGTCTACCGTACTCCCGAAGACCAACCCTGTCTCTATTTATGCCAGTGCTCCGATCAACCGCTCCTTCTCCGCTCTTGCTTTAATAGGATTTCAATAATAAGTAAAGGAGCTTCAACACGCCAACCAAACCGCCGATAAAATTAAATGAAAAAAAAAGAACGTTCAAACCAAAACCAAATCGTTTAAAAGTGTAAATAAAACACCGCAGAGCGCCACATGGGCACGGTCGCATTTGTTAGTTACATTTTAATAAATCGAACTTTTATTTGGTGATATGACAACAGGCAAAATAGCAACAAAAGGACGCGTGTAATGTTTCCTCATACGAGGGTTCCTACCTACATAAATTTTCGGAAACTTCGAGATTCCAATGTGAATATGTCAATTTGATGTTGTAGTTTAAAGTGTCTAGTTTTTGTATACGTAAAATGACATCAGAGTTTTACCATGAATGGACAATTTGTGTTAATTACAAATCTTTGACATACCTCGGCAAAAAAAGAATTAACTAGTGAAGATTTGAACAAAATAAACTTAAGATTCGACGCTTTTCTAGACACTATGGGTCAACTTGTTTCTATGGTTCATTAGTTCTCCAAGTTTCATTGTGCTGTGCAAAGAGACACGCGGTAAAATCGTGAAATGACAAAACGGGTTAGTTTGTGACACAAACGTATATACCTATAAAATGAATTTCGGGAAGAGGTGGGGACTCCTGCCAGTCATGCGACGGATACTAAAGTATGGTGCTCTGGTCAGGTGGCAGACTTTACGACTAAGGAGCAACTAAAAAAATGTTGGAAGGTGCACAGGTCTGCGAATATCAGTGCAGTAAGTGGTGCATCTCGGCAAGGGATAACTGCCATCCTTTTCTTGATGGCCCTGCTTCCGTTCGTACAGAGTTTGGCGGCAAAGAGAATTTAACATGTCGAAATACATAAGCTGACGACGGGCACACCACGATACACGACAACATGTCAAGAGGACGTTTAAACGGTGTTCAAAGAAAACTAAAGTCCAACACGGACTATATAACGGCAATTGTTGACTTTCAGATACAGAACATAAGGTTTTATTCGAGGGAAACACGGGGTGAGGGCCTGAACAACCGTAGGGACATTACAGACGACTTAGTCTTTAATGAGTAGGAAATATAGTAACGCGCCGAACGCCGCCGCCGCGCCGATATGTTTGACATTCGGCGACGGCGGCGGCGGCGTATATCTCTACAATGCGGCGACGAGAATCGAAAATATCGCGCTAAGTCGAGCTCTCGATTTCTTGAGTCTCGCAATTATCGCTTGTGCTCGAACAGAAAGCGTAAGCCCTAAAAATAAAAAATGTTTACATATATTGGCGCGTCGCAAAATGAAGGTAGTCACCCTCGTATTTATTGTTTGGACTTGTGAAAATGAACATACTTATATTAAAATGTTTGTTCATTTGAGTTTAGTATCTCGTCATGTTTGGTATCTCTTCAGTGATTATGTTGTCATATTGATGTTGTTGTTGTCACCGTGGAGTGTTTTGTTCTGTGCGGGCGGATGTTTTGTATTCGCTTCATGTTTTACTTATGGATGGCTGGATCAGTTCACTGTGAACATCTGTCACATTTTTCTCTTCTTTGCTCCTTCGTCGGCCACTGCAATAATTTGACGTGTGGACGTGCACATAAATAACCCTGCAAAAATCGCGAGTACTCCATGCATGCATGTATGTAGTACTGGCTTGGACCAACCGAGTGCTCCAAAATTAACCACAATTCATACAAAAAATATGGTCCAATTAACATTGCGATGTCCTAGGACTGGACCATATACTCCAGCTCCGCATTACATCAGAGTAATCCATGGAGTACCCATAGTCCAATAAACATCGTGTAGTGATTACAATCATTAAAAACGAGCAATGATCGGCTTACAATATGTTCGTGTAGAAACATGAGTTGGTCCATTGCTGCATTACAGTGGAGTACAATGGTAAGTAATCCAGTGGACCACATGATCCAACGATTTTTGCAGGGAATTTGTATTAGTTGCCGTCTTTCAGTGAGTTTTACAGCTCCTGCTCACGCTCAATTCTCATTGAGAGACTTGAGAAGCATATGTCGTGAAATTTTCGCACACGTGAAATGTGATAGGCAGATGTCGCCGCGTTTTTCATTTAACTCATACGGCGAAAGGCTAAGCAGCGACATCTATTTTTGCAAAAGTAGGTATATTAAAGACCGCGTTGCCAACCTAAAAAGAAGTAATTAACAAATTATTTGGCTCACAAATTGAACCAGACTTCTATCTGGATTTATCTGGCTCAAATCGTTGTTGTTGCATTTACATGCAAAATTATTTATCTGGCTCAGGATTTTGCCACCGGATGATAGCTAGTACCTACAACAATAATAAACAAAATTTTATTATGTGTTTTTTGGTGAATAACTTTTTTAGTGCGAATGATGAAATATAAATCGAGGTGAAAAAAACGAAAGAGCGTGATTGAAGTTTTTACAAGAAAATTTTAGTCTTAAGTAATTATTTACAATTATTAAGAATCCGCTTTGATCAGCACAACAACAAATATGTCTGCAATTAGCAGCAGCCGGAATCAAAAAATGGAACAACAGGTAGGTTATTTGGAGTGTTTCGTTTTTATATAATTTTATACTCAGTTGAGCAGAGCTCACAGAGTATATTAACTTTGATTGGATAAGGGTTGGTTGTACAGGTATAAAGGAATCGAGATAGATATAGACTTCCATATATCAAAATCATCAGTATCGAAAAAAATTTTGATTGAGCCATGTCCGTCCGTCCGTCCGTCCGTTAACACGATAACTTGAGTAAATTTTGAGGTATGTTGATAAAATTTGGTATGTAGGTTCCTGGGCACTCATCTCAGATCGCTATTTAAAATGAACGATATCGGACTATACCACGCCCACTTTTTCGATATCGAAAATTTCGAAAAACCGAAAAAGTGCTATAATTCATTACCAAAGATGGATAAAGCAATGAAACTTGGTAGGTGAGTTGAACTTATGACGCAGAATAGAAAATTAGTAAAATTTTTGCCAATGGGCGTGGCACCGCCCACTTTTAAAAGTTTTACAAGCTGTAATTTGGCAGTTGTTGAAGATATCATGATGCAATTTGGCAGGAACGTTATTCCTATTACTATATGTATGCTTAATAAAACTTAGCAAAATCGGAGAACGACACGCCCACTTTAAAAAAAATTTTTTTAAAGCCAAATTTTAACAAAAAATTTAATATCTTTACAGTATATAAGTAAATTATGTCAACACTCAACTCCGGTAATGATATGTGCAAAAAAATACAAAAATAAAAGAAAATTTCAAAACGGGCATGGCTCCGCCCTTTTTCATTTAATTTGTCTAGGATACTTTTAATGCCATAAGTCGAACCAAAATTTACCAATCCTTGTGAAATTTGGTAGGGGCTTAGATTCTAGGACGATAACTGTTTTCTGTGAAAAAGGGCGAAATTAGTTGAAGCCACGCCCAGTTTTTATACACAGTCGACCGTCTGTCCTTCCGCTCGGCCGTTAAGACGATAACTTGAGCAAAAATCGATATATCTTTACTAAACTCAGTTCACGTACTTATCTGAACTCACTTTGTATTGGTATAAAAAATGGCCGAAATCCGACTATGACCACGCCCACTTTTCCGATATCGAAAATTACGAAAAATGAAAAAAAAAATGCCATAATTCTATACCAAATACGAAAAAAGGGATGAAACATGGTAATTGGATTGGTTTATTGACGCAAAATATAACTTTAGAAAAAAACTTTTTAAAATGTCTGTACCACCTACCATATTAAGTAGAAGAAAATAAAAAAGTTCTGCAGGGCGAAATCAAAAGCCCTTGGAATCTTGGCAGGAATACTGTTCGTGGTATTACATATATAAATAAATTAGGGGTACCCGACAGATGATGTTCTGGGTCACCCTGGTCTACATTTTGGTCGATATCTCGAAAACGCCTTCACATATACAACTACCACCACTCCCTTTTAAAACCCTCATTAATACCTTTAGAGTCACCCCTGGTCCACCTTTAAGTATGTAATGTTCGGTTACACCCGAACTTAGTATTCCTTACTTATTTTTTATTTTTTATGCTTATTAAGAAGGAGAGGGCTGTAGAAAGAAATTAAGAACTTTCAATGAAGTGGACAACTTTAAGCAATGTTACCTCCAATTCAGAGCGATAACAAAATCCTCAAGTCTCTTGCTGGCATAAAGCAATCAGTCAGCAAATTGTGTGCTACGTGTGTCTAGTAGGCCGTCGAGCTTGAAAGAAACAAATGAAGTACTGAACCAGCAGTTTATATTAAATTCCCAGAGCGCTGTGCATCGTTACAGACAGCATTTTGAAGAACTCAAATTGTATCAAAATAACGTGAAAAGCCTCATCCACACTAAGTCCTCAATGCCGATAAGTTGAGAGTCGAGACCATATTTTGCATAACAGATTTCGAAACAGTTCCGCAGTTTCCTTACGCTTTATTTTCATTTTTAAGTTGGAATGTTGCCATTCTTGCTTTGTTGCATTCGGATAGTGGGACGTAATTTTCTACTTAAGATATTGGGGTATCGTGTTCGATGCATCCATCTGTTTTTAAAAGTATGTATAAGTCTTCTATCAATAAATTTAGTACGCTTTGTAAGTTGGTTCCTGCAGTAATATGCCTCAGCCCTTGGGACTACCGTCCTCGGATGGATTGTCTAGTGGAACTTTCGGGCGTTACTCCTCCAAGCCAGTATCTAAAATTCTTCTCACGCTGCCGGATTCACGTTTCCCTTATATAACTAGGCGTCTGTTGTTGTTGTGTTAATAGTGCTTCGCCCCGTTCTTGTCACCAATATTCCAAGGAAACTAGCAGTTTCAACAGGGGTCGACCATAGGGAGGTTGATGTTATAGTCGCAGGTTTCACATTACAATTGAAAAGATGGTTGGTGTCATGTGGAGACACATCGCATGCAGGACACACATTACGTAGGTCGGGGCTGATGCTGGACGAGTGAGAGTTTAGGGTAGGTTAGGTTAGGTTAAGAGGGCGTGCGGTGGTGTTACCCACACTTCCACTCGGAAATATTTTTGTCCATTGTGAGTGCCCTCAGTAAGTACAGAGTGGCGGCAAATTCGGTTAGCCCCATTACCTCTTAGTGGTCCTCATCGAACCACTTGCTTTCCCTGATGAACCCAAGAAGAAGCGAGACGTCCACCTTCCCAACCCCTGCCAGGCTGTCGAAGAAGCGTGAGCCCAGAAATCTGAGCCTTCTTCTTTGAAGCGCCGGGCACCGGCAGAGAAAGTGGTAGATCGGCTCTTCTTCCTCCTCATCCTGACAGCTTCTTCAGAGGGGGCTTGTTGGTATTCGCCACCGTCGGATCATTGGTGCGATAGCACAATAACCTGTGATGACACCCGTAAGTACCCTTACCGCAGATTTGTTCAGTTTGAGAAGGAAGCTGGTGCCTTTCCTATCCAAGCATGGCCATGAGGACCTTGACACTTCGCAGTCAACCCTATTGGTCCATAGCAAGTCCGTTGCGCTGTTCTCATATTCGTCGATCCTCCCTAGGAGATAACTCAGCGGCGGTCGGACAGAGCTCTCCACCTCACTTATGTCTAAGTCGGAACCTTTCCTAGCCATCTCATCCGCGAGTTCATTCCCCTTTTCGGTTCGGCAAGCCCTCCTAATATGTGTCTCACCTATTTGCAAACCATACCCATTTTTCATCTCACCTGGTCATCTTATTCATAACCCTGTTCGAGAATATATCGCCAAGTACCGTTTTCTTCCCTCCTTCGCTCGCTTAAGATAAAGGTGCGATATACGCAGCCTATATCTCCCCGGTATAGGAGTTTGGGGTGCAGATATTGACGCAGTACCAATGCTATGTTTAGAATTGCGACAACTAGAAATCAACGATTCAATCAGACTAATTCTAAATATTCTCGCGGAAATTTGTTCTCGCGGATTTTTTTTATTCCCACGGAAAAGCTCCTCCAATTCTATTCTCCTAGGGAGAAGAATAATTGGGGAATAGGAATTTCGAATTTTCGAAGTCAACTGTTTTGTCAATTGAAATTTCGTTGCGCATTTCTTATTTTGTTTAAAAAATTGTAAAGTTTAATTATTGTTCCCAATTTGTTTGAAATTAAGAAGTAAGGTATAAACAATGCACATTATTGCTTTTCATGTGGTATTCACTGAAATGAGTAATGAATTGGTGCCACAGCATCATCAACAGAGGAGCATAAGAAGAAGACCGGCGGGATAACACAAATCCGCCGGAGTTGCCTGAATTCATTCTGCAAAGCAATTTTCTGGCGGCCAAGTCCAGTTGAGTTTGCCTTTCGCCATATGCCAAAATCTATTTAAGCCTTCTTAAAAAATCCTTGCGCAATTTCTGGATGGCTGCATCAAATATGCGAAGAGCTCTTCCGTTGCTTGTGATAAATTTTTCGACTTAAAGAATATTGTGGTTGTTGTAATAACAGTGAGAATATTGTGGTAGAATGTAAATACATATTTTAGCACAAATTTGTACAAATAAGTGTTCTTTCTTAAAATAACCAATTTCCTTTAACTATTTTGATGCATTCCCTTTAATTTAACTAGTGAAAAAACTCCTATGAAATGGCAGAGAAATATCCCTCTCCCTCACATTCATAATACCTACTTTTCTCCCATAACCGGTTTCCGCTTTTTCGAACATTGTTCAGAATAGGAGGAAAGGGAGAAGTGAAAAAACTCACAAGGAATTTTTATTTAGAATACGAGGAATGGGAGAAGGGAAAAAACTCGCACGGAATTTTCGTTTAGAATTGGGCTGAATATGACCACATTAAACCATCTATGTCATCTCGTCCGTTCAGTACCTAGTTTCATGGGGTTGCCAGAGCCTCGCCTGTTGAAGAAACATGGTTCACCCTTAACCCATTTGGGGTAGCACTGAAGCAATAATGTCATTTCTTTTCCCAGCGAGAATGTATATTATCACTTAAGTTATCTTGTAGGTATTTTGGTACCTTGTAAAAAGTCCTGAGCGTTGTATCTCACTGACCCTTTCTTGATTGTCGCTACTTCTTCTGCTATGCCATCTATTGTGGAGTGCCAATCCGGATACCATACTAACGATGTGGCAGTCTTCCTCATCTTCTATATCTGCTGTGAGCCGTTGATTCAAAAGCCTCTTTCTCATTTTTCTCGCAGTATCTAGCATCTGGTGGGGAAGATTATTTTTTCAATGTATTTGTTGTAGTACGAAAAGAAAAGCTAGGGCAGCTATTTGCAGTAAGCTTAATTTTCTTCGTGATTTTTTCATCAGCCCTCTCTTCATTCATTTGTGGTTGATGCTTGGATTGGATAGGCGATATTGCGCTACAAGGATATTGCTCTTTACAGCCTTTTGAATCAACAGGTTACAGACTCATTTACCTTACTTACAATTGTGAGAAAACTGTGTAGTCTTTACTTTAAATCCCCGATCGGCTTGATAAATTGAACTTTGACCATCTATCATAATGCAGATATCACAAGTTGAAAAGAGAAGATCAGCGAAGGTTCTTGTAGTGTAGTCAATGAAGCCAGGCAGTCCGAGCTGGCGTTGTCTATTGCTCGGCTGTTTTGTTTTCTGCTAGCCTTGGAGAGCTCTTGAGCTATGGGATTCAAGGGGTTGATTAGCGCAACACAATACTTTATAGGTTCACAGCTCCGGCAACCCAACTTCCATGCTCACCTACTCGAGATGAAATAAATATGAATATATCAGTAACATACTTTTCATATAAAAAGGGGGATTGTAACTTAACGATACTTGTTACTGGAACGTGCTAGATCTATATCCTATATATTCTTTATCCTTTAACAACAACAAGCTTTTGACCTATTTAACGAAAGAGCTGACGCTTTGAATTGATCTCGTAATAAAGTTCGCTTGATTCCAGAAACTTAATTAAACTCAACACTATGGACTCATTCAGTCTATGTGAGGTCCTCACGTACTGACTTGTTCAACGTAAGCTGAAAACTCTGTATCTGATTAAGATAATAGAAATAAGTAAGGACGGGCCTGTCTTCGGCAGACAATAATATGTGCAAAATACGAAAGCATATGGTGAAGTTTGAAGTTTCAATCTGATAAATTGGGGAAGATATGACAAAAATCATCTTTTCTGAAAAATCGGTTGTATGGGGGATATATGCTATAGTGGTCCGATCCGGCCGCTTCCGACAAATGTCTAATCGGACACCTAAATATACCCGCTCACCAAATTATATCAAGATAACTAAATTGAGGGGACTAGTTTGCATACAAACAGACAGTCGGATAGACGGACATAGCTAAATCAACTCATCTCTTCATCCTGATTATTTCGGTAAACTTATCTATTTTCCTTTAATGACTTACAATTTTGAGATTCGTTGCAATGTTAATATACCATTTCATTTTCATGAAAGGTATAAAGAGATCTGGTGATGATGAAAATCCTCTTCGCCCTTAATGAGGAAAATTAAGGTTGAGTTTTTTAGTTCAATACATGATTGGGAACTAAAAAGTCTAATTTGAGTTTTCAGTACCAAAGCGAGGAAAGCATCCAATCAATGAATAAATAACTCGTGGTTTACTATTCACCAGAATATTGTCTTTATGTCAGTCAGATACTGAGTCTTTAACATGAATTTCTGTTAAAAGCTTTGCTGCAAATATCATGCTCCCGAAAGCACGATCTATTACCGCTGCTTGCCTTCAATCGAATCGATCAATGTTTTCCAATCAGGGGACTCCAACAATTTCGGAATTTAATTAATATGTAAGTTAGACTGGGTCGATTTATTAACCGATATCGCGCCATCGATTTTTCGATAGGATTTGGGCTCAGGAAAAAAAAGTTCCACTACGCATACCCAAAAAAATAACACTGCATCACAAATTCCAATTTTTTTGTGCACCAGAGACGCCATTATGAAATTCCTATGTAAAATCACCCCCTGATTTGGAAAATCAAGGTTATTTTTAATTCTATGGTAACGTTTTTGAGATATATACGAATAACGGTTTTTTCCAAAAAAAAAAAAAAATTGGGTCCACTTAACAATTCCAAAACGGTTTGAACCTCTTAAAAGGTAATAAAATTTGCTATAAACTGTGCACACAACACTATACAGTCTCCCTGATGTAGATGGAAAAAAGTCATCGAAAAGAAAAACTTTGTGTTTTATCTTTATTCGTTATTGAGAGAACGCGAGAATCGCACAGGCTCGAAAAAGGCGTGGACCCAAGCGTGGGGCTGTAAAATGCTGAAGATCATGTGCAGGTCTTACAATTTAGACCAACAAAGTTATTCTTATCATTGAAAAGAGAGGACTGTAGACCCATGACGGGTATTCTGACTGGGCACTGCCTTCGCATATGCCTTTAAATTAGGCTGTAAGGGTCAATTAGACATTACTCCCACCTAATTCATACTCATAGATTTTGTTGTGTGGTATATTAGTATACTACCTACATATTTATATTGCTTTATTTGCCAATTTTTTTCCTGGGTCAAATGGGTGAATAAAACTTAACTACTGTAATAGTGACAAATCGTAAAGCTTAGAAATCAGGATAAAGTTTAGAGTTGAAGCTACAACTACATACACAACTAAATGAAAATACTAGAAAATTAAATGTGATAAAAAACCACAAAAGTATAAATAACACAAAACCACTAACAAAACTACAATAGCAAATAATGAATAAAAAATCTACCAGAAGCAAAAGTAATGAAAAGAAATAATAGATTCAAAACCAAATAAATACTAGAATACGGGATTTATTTATTCCATTTTATATTGTGGACACAATGAGAATTAAAATGATATGAAGCCAAATGGTAGCAACTAAATAATTGAAAAGATAATGACCTGAAGCTTTTAAAGATTTATACAATTTTTTGCTATTGGTCTCTCTGTTGTCTCTGAAGAGTTTTAAGAGTATAATGGAGTGTGGTTCTTTTTACATAGCAGTAAGCAGATAAAGTTTTGTCACCACATACAATCCCAATACTTGCATCCTCGTTCGATTACTCTGGCCAACGTGATCATCCCTAGTATGAGCTGCGTTAACAAATTCTGTAGGAGTAATTCAAAGATTCCGAAGTAGTTAGCGTGTTTCCATTAAGAGGTGCCGCTACGAACGGGCGACTGGCTTCGAATAAGCTCGTGCAAATATTTTTCCCTCAACCCCGTGGACCAGATTATGCGCTGTACCTAGGACTTGCCATGTTAGGCCACGAGTCCTATTACTTAAATTTGCCTGGAATATACGTACTCTTAATTGGCTGGGTATTCCTGCCCGGCTAATTGATGTTCTAATAGAAGCCCTGGCTCCCATGCAAGTGGGAATGTTGGGTATCGGGTTAGGAGGCTTGGAATATACCCCCGACAGGTATGCCTGTCGTAAGAGGCGATTAAAATGCCCAAACGATTCAAGGGATTTTGTAGCGCAACCCTTTAAAGGGGTTGCCAGCGCAATTTATAGTTTCTTCAACCCAATTTTCAACCTCACGTATCCGTGACGAACCCTGTCTCTTCAGCAGCCGAGGCTTTGGCGACTCAAAACTCCTCATGGAACTAGGGGCTGGGGTGGCCTAGAAGATCCAAAAATAAGTATAGCAGGTCTTGTGACGTCTACTACTGACCATCTAGAGGAAGAGGAGCGCAGCTGCAAACATGGATTTGGAAACGAAGAGACTGCGCCATCAAAGTCTTTCGTTCGCATTTTTGGTTGCGCATATTGCCTCAATCCGGATCAAAGCGAAGTTCATGTTGGATCCACGAGATTTTTCACTCGCATTTTGCTCCCGTTATCTAGAAACAATCTTTGATCTAACTGAGTAACTGATTAGGAGAGCTTATTTGTCTCTCAGACTCAACCGCAGCTAAGAACGAGAAGTAACGATGATACACTACCTGCACCTCGAAAAGAAGGATCATATTTACAGACCATGGTGCTTAAATGCGCAACTTGACGTAGGCGACCGTTGTCGTGAAATGAAGAGGCAATCGAGACGCCCACCTAAAGAGAAGAAACGGAGGTCGAAAGGCGTAATGCGGGAGCTTAAGGTATGTCTTACATAATCTGAAAAATATAAATGAGATAAAATCAGCACTGGTCCTTGAGTGCGTTGAAAAGCTAAATCAACTAGGAGCACACAATGAACTACTGTTGGCCTGGGTTCCTGGTCACAGGGGAGTTGAGGGTAATGAGCAGGCGGAAAGCCTGGCCAGAGAGGCAGCAAAGAAACGTGCATTAATAGGCCTCTAGAAAGATAACCGAAGAATAGTAACAGCTATTCTTACAGGACACCGTATACTGAACAGCCACATGCAGAAGCTGGACATTCTATGGAACAACACATGCCGATTTTGTGATCGATCAGCGGAGACGGCGGATCATATCCTCCTGGAGTGTGATGCAATCTCTAGATGCAGGGCTAAGTTTATGGGCTCACCATGGGCAGAGCTTTCTCACATTAAATCCCTCAAGCCAGGTGAACTGCTAGGGTTCATCAGAAATGTCGGTTTGGATGAGGTGCTGTGAAGAAGCCGAGGACACGATAGGCCAATGGTGGCAGCGCGATCCTCAATTAATTATCTATCTATCTATCTACATGACGAAGTTAGAATAGCAATAACCAGATTGAAAAACAACAAGGCCGTGGGCGCTGACGGATTGCCTGCGGAGCTATTCAAGTACGGCGGCGAGGAGTTGGGAAGGCGCATGCAGCAGCTTCTTAGCAAAATATGGGCGGACGAGTGCATGTCCGACGGTTGGAATCTAAGTGTTCTTTGCCCAGTACACAAGAAGGGGGATACTGCAAAATGCACCAACTATCGCGGAATCAGCCTTCTTAATATCGCATATAAGGTTTTTTCAAGTGTATTGTGTGAAAGATTGAAGCCCACCGTGAACCGCCTGATTGGACCTTATCAGTGCGGCTTCAGACCTGGTAAATCTACCGTCGACCAGATTTTCACAATGCGCCAAATCTTGGAAAAAACCCGTGAAAAGAGAATCGACACACATCACCCCTTCGTCGACTTTAAAGCCGCCTTCGACAGCACGAAAAGGAGCTGCCTATATACCGCGATGTCTGAATTTGGTTTCCCCGCAAAAATTATACGGCTGTGCAAAATGACGTTGAGCAACACCATCAGCTCAGTCAGAATTGGGAAGGACCTCTCCGAGCCGTTCGAAACTAAACGAGGTTTCAGACAGGGTGACTCCCTATCGTGCGATTTCTTTAATTTGATGCTGGAGAAAATTATACTAGCTGCAGAACTTAACGGCACTGGAACAATATATTATAAAAGCGTGCAATTACTGGCATATGCTGATGACATTGATATCATCAGCCTAAACACCTGCGCTGTTAGTTCTGCTTACTCCAAACTGGAAAAAGAAGCGGTAAAGATGGGGTTGATGGTGAATGAGGACAAAACGAAGTACCTGCTGTTATCCAGCAAAGAGTCAGCGCATACGCGCCTTGGCACCCACGCTACTGTTGGCAGCCATAATTTCGAAATAGTAAAAGACTTCGTTTATTTGGGAACGAGCATCAACACTAGCAACAACATCAGCACTGAAATCCAGCGAAGAATCAATCTTGCCCATAAATGCTACTTTCGACTAGGTAGGCAATCGAAAAGTAAAGTCCTCTATCGGCAAACCAAGATCATACTCTACAAGTCACTTATCGTACCCGTCCTGCTATATGGGGCAGAAGCATGGACCATGACAACAGCAGATAAAGCGGCTTTGGGAGTGTTCGAGAGAAAAGTTCTTCGAAAGATTTATGGACCTCTACGCGTTGGCGATGGCGAGTACCGAAGAAGATTTAATGATGAGCTGTACGAGCTATACGCAGATATCAACATAGTCCAGCGAATTAAACCGCAGCTGGCTAGGCCATGTTATGCGTATGAATGATGATGCTCCGGCCAGTGTTTCTATCGGAACCCGCCTATGGAAGCAGAGGTAGAGGGTGGCCCCCACTCCGTTGGAAGGACCAGGTGGAAAACGATTTAAACTCCCTTGATGTGACCAATTGGCGCCGGTTGGCGGAACGAAGGAGCGACTGTCGCGCCTTGTTGGACGGCCATAACCGTTTAGACGGTTAAGCGCCAATTAAGTAAGTAAGTAATCTACATAATCTTAGACTCGGACTCAATGCATTGAAATACAAGTAGATAGACGGGTCAGATGAAAAGAAGGACTACAATTTTTTGTAGAAATTGCGAAATCTACCCACATATATTTGTACGTGCTGTACTCGACTCTCAGATCTGAACTCATCAGTTCGAAGACATGCCGTTGCTTATAAGCCAAAGTTTACAGCATGGTCCGTTATTATTGAAACCCCCAAGCTGTTGAAGCACGAACGTCAAGAAGACACTGAAGGCTCCATCTAGATTCGAGAGGGAAAAATATTTGTTGTTATCTAAGAGCGTTTCTGAGCATTCGCGCTTCGGCAGTCATGTTA
Organism: Eurosta solidaginis; assembly: GCF_040869045.1. Classification (NCBI taxonomy): domain Eukaryota; kingdom Metazoa; phylum Arthropoda; class Insecta; order Diptera; family Tephritidae; genus Eurosta; species Eurosta solidaginis. The sequence continues at coordinate 78,267,292 of NC_090321.1, read as the reverse complement.
TTTATTTACTTAATTGGCCCTTAACCGTTTCAATAATTTTGACCATCCGAGAAGTCGCGCCAGGCACTTCGCTTTTCTAACTTGCGCCAATTGGTAGTACCAGGAGAACTTAAATCGGTCCTTCCAGCTGAGTGGACCCCTCCTCCTCTGCTTCCTTATAAAGTGGTCTATCCAGCATAGTCGCTGTGTTTTGATTCGCTGGACTATGTAGATCTCTGCATAAAGTTCGCACATCTCAACATTAAAGAGTCTTCGCTACTCGCCATCACCAATGCTTAGAGGTCCGTAAATCTTTCGTAGAACGGTTCTTTCGAACACTCCCATTGCCGTGTCATCATATGGTCGATGTTTCTGCACCACACAACAGGACGGGTATGACATGGGACTTTGTTGTTGTTGTTTGTAAGAAGGTTCAACTTGGTTATAACAAATCGTTCCCGAGATGGTCGGGCTAGTCCCTTACGTGAACGTAGATACCGAATTACTATCCAACAAAGGACCACCAACATCGATAAAACCTCCAAACTTTCGGTAAGTCTCCTTTTCGCTACAAGATGAAGCAGGTATATAGATACATGCCAGTGCTCTTCCCTCAGCTGACCTTTGACCATAGATGTAAGGAGGCAGTTTGCAAGAAAATATTTGTATGATCCCATCGCTCAAAAATCGCTTCTTGTATGAATGCTGGCGGTTTCCTTCAGGGTTGAAATGCTAAGTATGACTTATGTAGATCAAAATTACCATCTGGTTTTTAGCAATCAAGTTTTTTTTTGCAGTTTCCTTGAGTATAATGCAGTTTTCCACCTGAAACGGATTAGCATTTAGATTCAATTCAATCATTTGTAAATCAATCAGTTAGGGATCAGATAAATTTTCCATTTCGATTTACTATTTTCCTGTATGTCGAATAACAGTCATAATTCTGTACGCATACATATATACATCTGCAATCAGTTACAGTTACACCGCAATAGTTGTTTGTTTTATCGTTAAGGAGGGAATATAATCAAGGTGTTTCAACAAAAATATCGGTAAATAATTTATTGCATTCAATACGCCCGTGTGAGGACATACAAGTTCCTTCTTCCTTCAAATTGCTTAACAAATCAACTCTCACTTGCGCCCACTTTTGTCGTTGAGAGAAATAATCTGAGTGGATGAATCGATATCCTGTAGTGGAAGGTACTACTGAGTTAATTTTTTATGCAATCACCACTGGTACGTCCCATAAGTGACGCATTTAACATGGAGTTGTCCTTCACAAATGAGAACAACTGCCACAAATGACTACAATTTGTAACATGGGCTACTTTTAACGCACCGATCAATATCCATTTTAATCTGGGCAGGTATCGGTCGATGTTGAACTCGCAAAAGTAGTACCGAAATGGCAATTGTACCCAAAGTGCTGCAGGGTATATGTATGTATATACCCTGTAGGATATATATCTAGTTGTGAACTGGTGTCTTCTAGTGAATTGGGACTATTACAAGTTCGTCCTCAATCTCTTTTACATGTGTAATGCGATAGTTTTGCGCTAGTTCGGAATTATTATCATCATCATCATTAATTGGCGCTTAGCTGCTTAAGCGATGTTGGGAAGTCAAGTCTTCCACCACCTGCCTCTCCCAAATCAGGGGAGGTCTTCCCATTTCTCTGCTTTCAAACTTCGGCGTCGACTGAAATACTTTCTTGGCCGCAGCGTGTTCGTCCATTCGCATAACATGATCCAGCCAGCGAAACCTTTGGATTTTTATTGGCTGCACTTTTGTCAAATCTACGTAAAGCTCATACAGCTCATCATTATACGTCCTTTGAACCCGACGTCGGCATCACGAACAGAACTTTTTCTCTTAAACATTCCAAGAGCCATCTCATCTTCTCTCTGCACCGTCCATGATTCCGGGCCATAGATTAGGACAGGTATGATGAGCGACTTGTAGAGCATCACTGTGTTACTACGCGCACTGTCTTTGTTGCACGGAGGCGTGTACGTATCTTGGCTGCCACAAGGTAGTGCTCCGAGTCAATATTTGCACCTCGTAGAGTGCGCACATCCAGGACGCTGAAAATATGTCTGCAGTCGATCACTACGTGAGCGATTTGGTTTCTTGTTTTTCAATCAGGACACAGCCGTGTAGCTTGCTGTTCATTTTAATGCTAGAACCTGGTAAAGCAGCTCCTAACTTACTTACTTACTTAATTGGCGCTTGATTAACGGCTATGACCGTCCAATAAGGCGCCCAGTCCCTTTTTTGCTTTGCTAACTAGCCGCAAATGGTCACAGCAAGGGAATTTAAATCGTGCTTCCAGCAGAGTGGGGCCGCCCTCTTCTTCTGCTTTCATATTTTCTTAGCAGAAGCGTCATCTTTGATTCGTATAACATGGCCCAGCCAGCTTAGGCGCTGCGTTTTCTTTCGTTTGCCGAGAGAGGACTTTACTTTCCAATTGTCTACCTAGTCCAAATTAGCATTTATTGGCAAGAGATTCTTTGGTAGATTTCAGAGCTGATATCGGTGTTTGTGTTAATGCTGGTTCCCAAATAAACGAATTCTTTTACTATTTCGAAACTATGGCTGCCAACAGTAGCGCGGTTGCCAAGGGGCATATGCGCTGACTCTTTGCTCTATGAGAGCAGGTACTTCTATTTATGATCAATCACCATCAAACCCATCTTTTACGCTATTTTTTCCAGTTTGGAGTAAATAGAATTTACGACGCGGGTGTTCAGGCCGATGATATCAATGTCATCAGCATACGCCACTAATTGCCTTTTATGGAATATCGTTCGAGAGCCGGAAACCTCGTTTAGTTTCGAGCGCTTCGGAGAGTTGCTTCCCAATTATGATAGAGCTATGGTGTTGCTCAATGTCATTTTCTACAGCCGTGTATGTTTTGCGGGAAACTAAATCCAGACATAGCGGTATATAGGCAACTCCTTTTCGTACTATCGAAGGCCGCTATCGACGAAGAGATGACAATTCTTTTTTGCGGGTATTCTAGGGTTTATAACTAGGCAGTGGAAATTGTCCCCAACCACAGTCATAGCTTCTCTATCCCAATTAGCGACCTCACTTACCCGCGGCAAATCCTATTTCTTTACCAGTCGAGTCTCTGGCGACCGCGACTTCCTCACGGTAGGAGGGCGCTGGATAGCTTAGAAGATTTAGCCTGGTCGGGGTAGTACTTTAATGGTGCTGTTTTCCAGAAAGTGCCAAATCAATATTCGGCAAAAGCCCATCAACGTCGATAAAAATGCCCAAAATATTCGCGGAGAAGAAGAACCCGATATACAAGGCACTGACATATACGTTCCGCCGTCTGCTTGTGATGAAGTGAGAATGACAGTGCTCCTACTAAATAATAGCATCGTGTCGGGCTACGACGGACTACCCGCCGAGCTATTCAAACCATGGACGGAAAATAATAATTTTTTTTTTCGGGGTGGGAAAAGTCCGAGTCAAAAAATTGACCTAGGTGAAACTGTTTGAGTATTTAGGTATCCCTATAGCAATATCATGTCGAATCATGCATCCTTTTTATTTTTCGGCTTTTTTCCATAAAAGTCCATATATAAAAGTAAAATCTGTATTTTTATTTTTTGAGTCCGATAGAACTAGTTAATCTCGGACTTTTAAAAATAAAATTCCGGAAATAAAAGTTAAATCCGGACTTTTATTTTTTAAGGCCAAAATAAAATTTTATTTCGGATAAGCCGTTTCTTTGTTATCAAGCCGGATTTAACTTTTATTTCCGACTTTCATTTTTAAAAGTCCGAGTTTAACTAGTTCTATCGGACTCAGGTAATAAAAATCGGAAAATAATTTTTATCTTGATCCAAATATATTAAAAGTCCAAAATTAATAGTTGTGCAAGGAATTAGATATATTATAAAAGGAATAATAGTTTCCGTCCCTGATTCAAACACATATGTGAGTAGTTGGTAATGAGCATGGGTAGGGTAATCGACACGTACCAGCATACTGTCGATTTTCTGCAAAGCTTATTAAGCTTTGCCAAATAAAATTCAGCAACACTACCAGCTCCATAGAGATTGAGAAGTACCATTTCATGCCATTCGAAATCAAACGAGGCTTCAGACCACGCGACTCCCTTTTGTGCCGTTTCTTTGACTTGAAATTAGAGAAGATAGTTATAGTAACCTGTTTTATCCTCAGAACAGTAATTTATTATAAGAGTATTCAGAGCGTAAACTCCGATATATTTAAATTAGATGACGAGGCAAAAAAGTGGTCCTTCCTCAAAATCAAGGCACAGCTTTTTGGCGTGCAATCCGAATGACCCGAAAAGTGAAATTCTCACTGGGATCATCCAACGCTATTTCTAGAAAACGTGCTGATTCAACAGGGTAAGATCAAAAAGTGAGCTTCGCGTTAGATAGGTTTGTTTAATAGGGCTAACAGTGTTATTGAGCACATCATTACTCTCAGAGTTTAGTTTTGTCAGAGAGAGTATATCGAGAAAAGTTACGTCCTTTCTTTGCAATACATTTTAATAGCCCTATAATTACGGTATTCATCGGACGAAAGTTGAAATTTTTTAACGTCGCTGGTGTCCTATATATCTATGTTTTAGAGATTCAAATGGTTATTTTGGGTATAGCCAGATTTTATTATTTCTCCTCAGGCAATGCTGCCTTTCACTAGAAAGTGCTTGTTACGCATTTCATTGTTATCTTTCGTTGAAAATACTCGAGCTCGATAATAACTTGGCATCCCTTGGTGTTTATTAAGACCCGGCCAAAATTTTACATAGAAGACCGCCATCAAGTAAGACATTTCTACCGAACTCGTAAAGCTTCATCCATTCAAAGTATTTTTTGTGCCAACCCCATCGTACAACCAACTTTGCCGTAATTTGACTTTCCCTTTTAAAGAAGTTGCCAGATTACCGATAAGCTTTTCATGTAATTACATATGTACACAATATTTGATCTTTTAAATACTACAATATGTGTATATTTATGTTAATGTAAGCATCAATTAGAATTGATATTAAATACATAACAATTTGCCATGACATTGTGGCGCAACAAACGGATTAAGGTCTATTTGAGTAAAGGCACTGATTTAATGATTGCAAATACAACCTTGTCTCCCTGTATGTATAATAACTCGCTGCAATTAACACAAACCAGCACTAATTGAGCTTGTAATTACCGAGTCGCGGCAGTCATTCGAAGTTCATGAATTCTGTACATTATCAGGGCAAAATTAACCGTGTAGGGCTGTGGTTTTCGGGAAGTAAATTTTTTATGTTGCTAAAATTGCACTACCGATAGGTGCTATTTAAGTCTTTCATGAAAATGAAGTGATGTATTAAGTTAGGTACGAATCTCAAAATTGTTAGTCCTTAAAGGAGAAGAGGTAGACCCACAAATAAGTATACTGAGATGATCAGGATATCGAGCTGAGTTGAGTCCCCAGCGGGTTAGGGGGCTTAGAATATTCCCGCGGTAGGTATGTCTGTCGTAAGAGGCGACTAAAATATCAAGTTGATTCAAGGGGTTGTATAGCGCAACACTTTCAAGGGGTTTCCAGCGCAGTATATAGCTTCTCCAACCCAATTGTCAACCTCACCTACCCTTGCAGGAAAGGAGTGGACAGAAGCGCGGGGCTGCAAAATTTCTAAGAGCATTTGCAAATCCTACGATATTAGACTCACAAATATATGATCCACATCTCTGAAGAGAGAATACTTAACACTCACGATGGGCATACTAACTGGACTCTGCCTTCTGACGTCACATGCTTATAAGTTAGGCCTCATCAGTAACAGCAGATGTAGGAAGTGTGTTCGTGTCCTGCGCTCACAAGTTCAAGGCTCCAGCTATTAGAGGCGGCAGAGTTGCAGATCTCGTGGCAGCAATTGAGCTAGTTCATAGACAACTTCTAGAGACCGAGTTATTCTATATCATAAGTCCTGGGAGCTGATTGGGGTTCTTCCATTTGGTCTTCAAACAAATTCTGGTAATACTTTGGACACATTCAGTCTACGTGAGGTCTTTAATGACCGGTAGTTCAACGTAACCAAGTTATTTGCTAACCTATTTTTAAAGTTGATATATCATTTGTCTTGGAAAACTTCTTACTGAATTCTTTTCAATGTCATTTAGTTCTCTGGAGTCGCTTTGTAATAGTTTTGCCTACCGAACCAGTTGTATTCCCCATAAAGTATGACTTTCTTCTTATCAAATTATGAAAAAGCAGCTGTAGAAAACGGCTGCAGAGCTGAAAAGGACATTAGAAGGAATTATAGACCTTCTCAAAATTTTTATCTTTCCGAGATCCTGCCAACATAAGCTTCAAATTTAGGGACGAACTTTTGCTACTTTTTTATTTCATATGGGCTCCAACCCAGTCTACTAAATAATTCAATATTAACCCAAAAGTCTGAACTTTCTTTGCTTAGCTTGACCCCCTCTGCGGGTAAGGGTTAGAATATGCCCACAGTAGGTATACCGTTCAGAAAAGGGGAGCAAAATACCAATAGGCTATCCATACCTGAGTGCTGATAACTCGAAAGGGAGCAATGCGAAAACGTGTATAGCTTGCGCGACGCTATAATGGTCGACACAAAACAAATTGCGATCTGATATAATGAATCGCTTGATGCTTGCATTCAGGTCCTATCTCCTGTCCTGGGGATCTGCTTTCTTGTGGGAGATTCACGGTACGGTGCAGTTTCATCTCGCATGTTTGGTTTTTTCCATATATGCTGGGGAGTTAACTTATGGGGAAGTTGACAAAAAACCATATTTAACAAAGCAATGCAGTCTCTTCTCCGCTAAAGTTGGCAATAAAGCAATACCTTCAGAGTAATGTGATCTCTTCTCCTTTCAATGTAGACAATAAAGTCTTCTTCGAAGTAACGCGGTTTTCTTAGTAAGAAAGTTGGCAATAAAGTTTTCCCTCTGGCCTGCTACAAGGGTAAACCAGCTCTGGTCTAAGCATACATTTTTCAAAGATTCTTCTATGGAATGTCAAAAAAAAAAAGGTTGAGATGCACATCCCTAAATTGTGTTGTATGTAATTTAATAAAACTTTGCTGGGTACTGTAGATAAGCTGATGCCTATCGTTGATGGATAAACATTGATTATTAAAAGAGGGGGTAAATGCTCACTCTTCTTTTCGAAATGTTTAAAACTACGTTAGGCTATGCTGACGGTTGGCATCGGATCTAGAGTCAATGTGGTTACAAACTGGGAAATTCCCCTATCCTACAGTGAAGGAAAATTTCAATTCGATGTGATGGAAATGTTGTTCCCAACCCTTCACATAGAATTGTATCACGTATCTGAATGCGTTATGCCGATTGTCCAGAATTATTTATGCTTGGAAGGAGTGGTAATGGAACTCAAGGTGGAGTTGCTTTGCATACGGATGTCATTGGCCTTAAAATGGTAAGGGTTTTGATAGGACCCGTATCTAACCAAGGTAGGACCTTGTGATTGAACACCCGATTACAATTTAATGTGATATCAATGATTCAGCGACGAAGTGTTTTGGTCAGAGAACATGGAGCCGATAGTCGGGACACTGATCATGCACTTAGATCGGTTGTGTTTTGACACCGTGAGGTTGAGCCTAAAGAGGTAGATACTCACTTTAAAAGCATATATATAGTTGTAAAAGTTTGGTATTTTTGGTACTAGTTTGATTTCAGAAAATTATAGTTGTAAACTTGTATTTTTCGTTGAGTTTAATCCTTCACTGCAAGGTAGTGTTTATTTAATCGAAATTTTTGCAATATATAAAGTAGGTTGAATGGCTTAGGGACAGCTGAATGAAGAATGAAAATATATACTAGTAGTAGAAGTGCTAGTTTCAGTTAGTTTGTTTGACTACAGGATAATTATTCACTCACACAGCCCACATTCAAACCTTAGAAATGTGCTCTACATTTTCTTTGACATTTTAATTTAGAGATGACCATTAATTTTAATAACCACTAAAACTTCCTCCTCGCTATTCACTTTCATATTCACTTTTCATAATAAATTGTTGTGCTTCTCTCTAGAACTCCACTCAGTGAACGCATTACTTTGAATTGATGTTGTTTATTTTGGCCATTTTGAGTAAATAAATAAATGGAAGGCGCCGTAACCTGCGAAGGGATTTTAGGCCCGTCTTCTCTTTTGGGACGGGACCTACATGTTTATGCCGACTCCGGACAGCATCTGCAAAGCAAATAAATTTTCTCTGAAAAGCTTTTCGTGGCACTCGGTGTGTTTGCCAAATCACTCCCGATCCCGATTAGAAAATTGCGTTTTCTAATTGAAAATACTTTTTTTGTTTAATTTTGATGTTATTTTGTCCGGGAGTTGAGCTTTGGACCTCGGTGTGGTAGGCGGAGCACGCTACCACCACACCATGGCGGCCGTCTACCATGTGAGTAACTTTTTCGAAAGGTCAGTCACAAACACACTCACAATTTATATAGAAATGTTAAAGTTATGTTTTTAATAATTACTTAGTAATAAATTGTACAATTTGTTTAAGTTTAGTGCTGTGCGGGAATTTGAATAAGATAATTTTAGAATGAATTCTTCGAAACAACCTTTGACATATTCTCTGGTGCAGAGATTTTTATCTTAACTTTTGTACTCAATTGCAAATTCTTATAAAAGGCTTTCTGTGGAAGTCAGTTTAAGTCAAGTGGTAGAAAACTTAAAGGTTGTGATGTCAAAAGTTAGAGTAGAAGAAGGTCGACAGATATCGAAAACTTAAATTATCACATGACCCCAGCAGCGAAAATCTACACATACATATCAATAAAACTTTTTTAGTCAGTATATCTTCAAGAATCAGAATCAATCAGCCACGTAGCGATGGCCCCGCGTAATTTAATTTAAAACCACGGCGGATTTATTTAATGAGCTGAGCTTCTAGAAAGATTTCGGGATAAGATACTCAGTTAGTGTTAGTTATTGTACGGGTGTATTAGATGGTGCGTGAATATGAGGATACCATGATGAAATGAGACGTCGACAGACGGATATGTCAGGCTAAGGGGACGTAAATAAGTGTAGGAGTCGGAGCGACATCCTAGGATGCGTCGAATTCTTACGCAGGAGGGAAGCGATGGCTCAAACTGACACGCACATACGTTTTTTTTCAGCTTTCCCTTTTAATCTGGCTATGTATTATATGAACCAAAATTTTGTTTATATGTAGGTAAGTCTGGTGAACTTAGACGAACTTAGAAGAAGCTTCGCACCCTATAACAATTGGCAATACCATTTGTCGAATTTGTTGGTAGGTCATCTAAATTACGAAACTCGATTTTAATTTTTTAAACTTTTTGAGTTTGATTCCTCCGTTTTTCAATTGTATTCGTTATAAACTATAACCTTAGCTGAGCAAGAACTTTTGATTTTCAAAATTGTTTTAGTGCCCAAACATTAAAATAACACAGGCCGACAGCATCTCAGACCCAGAAACCGGACTATATATTTTCGAAGGATTTTGAAGCGATGAATCGAAATCTGGCCTCAAAGTTGCTGTATCAGCTTTGGGTTTCGAGATATCCTAACCTAAAAGTGCAAAAAACACCGTTTTGCCCATATTTGAGGTTATGTAGCCTTGCAGATGTTTTCTTCACCAAAATTAAAGGATGGCATCTTTAAATACAAGTCTTCTTCTTTCAAATGACGTTGATTTTGCTCAAATATTATTTTTTTTTTCGCTGAGATATCGCATTTTGAAATTTTCATGTTTCTGCCTGCTTGTGGTGTGGTAGGGTTGGTTTCTAGGGGTTAGGGGATACGGGAGTTGATGGGTTAACAGTTAAGTTGGTTAGCCCACTAGTGGTGTGAGATATGTAGATAAATAAGACTTATTTTAAGAAAAATATGCGAGTAAACGCTGTCCCCAGGGTTAAGTGGGTTAGCCTGATTGAGGTATCATAGGGGTGGTTTCTAGGGGTTATGGCTATGTGTGACTTGGTCCCCGAGGGTTACATAGTGTAGGGGTGTGGTGAGTTAGCAAACTTATGGTGTGAGACAAAATTTTAAGAAAAATAAGACTCAGTTCAAGAAAATTAGTAATCGACTATATCATGTCTATGTTATCTCAATTGATTTTCAGGTGTAGGAAAATTTAGATGATATTTGATATTTTGATATTTGAGCAAACTCAACGCCATTTGAAAGAAGAAGACTACTTGTATTTAAATATGCATCCTTTAATTTTGGTGAAAGAAAACATCTGCAAGGCTACATAACCTCAAATATGGGCAAAAACGGTGTTTTTTGCACTTTTAGGTTAGGATATCTCGAAAACCAGAGCTGATAGAGCAATTATGAGGCCAGATTTGGATTCAGCGCATCACAACTTTCGGAAATATATAAGTCTGGATTCTGGATCTGAATGTTGGTTAAATTTTGTTGGCCTGTGTAATCCAAGAATATAAACTTGTAGACACTTCTAAGACCTAGTTTACATTAACGGATATTATCTTCATTTTCGCACTTAACTCCTAATCTTTAATTATGTAACTAGATTTTCCATATAAATTTTTCGTTTCAATAATCGGTAATAATGAAACAATTATAGAGATTCGGATTTTTTTCATAGAAAAAGCTCCACCTCTAGAGTGTAATCTCTAACTGGAAGCACAAAATAAAAGAGAAACGTGAAAATTTGACAGAACATAATCTAGTTCCTAGGGATGAAACATATGTCAATGCGTAGATTATCTATTGCCGATTTATTGTAGATTAAGGCATATGTAAACGTGGCCTAAGATTTAAAGAAAGCCAAATAAGCTAAAACTATACTCTAGTAAACACACCTTATTTAAAAAAAAAATCTGAAAGTTAAAACCTACCGTTGAAGGTCTAAAAATGAAAAAATGCATTTGTGAAACGTGCTGTACGAAGAGATTTTTTGAAGTTAAACTTCTTTAGGCGCGCTATGAAAACTTTATTATAGTGGTATTTTAAAAAATGTGACATAGAAGTCACAATTTGAAAATGCTGTTCGTGCGTATGTACGCTGTGTGAAACAGGGGCCGACCTTTTCAAATAGAATAGTGTATGGTGCGATTTGCTTGAAATTTAGTACAGGGACCAGTATAAATTTGTCTTTTTATCATAAGCCACTGATAACTGAAGTTTCGATTCAGTCATTGCGGGAAGATGCTATGGCAGTGTACATAATTTAAAAATAGTAACATTCAATTAATTCGCGAATTTATGGTGTTTCCGAATGGTATCTGCAAGCAGATGAGTTTTCACTGTGAAGCTTTTCGTGACAAAAATACACTCGGAGTCTTTGCCAAATCACTACCTAATTGATTATATTATAAGCTGATATTTCGGGTCTTGAACCCAGGGCCTTCGGTGTGGTAGGTGAGCACGCTACAATCGCAACCGCCGATATTATTGATTAATAATGTATGTAACAGCAAACGAATTTATAATTTTCCATACACACAAAAGACCGCGGCATAATGACATTTTTCATATAGATGCGTTTAACACAAGCTTATGCATTCCAATAACATCGACACAATCAACAAAGATGTTGCGTTTGTAAATATGAAGGAACTTCAGACTTGGCAATTGAAATTTATTTCGCCTTGCCCATTCACATACAAAGTTTCGCGAAGCACCGTTATAAACATTCTCCCTATACAACAAAAATACTTGCTAACATATTTTGACCCTAACTCCGGAGTAGTCGTTCAGTCCCAGTAATTTAAGTTCGGTATAGGGCTCCACATTTTTCTAAATTCGATTCAATCATCTGTAATCTCTTTTATTTCTTAAAATGAGCTACATAGATTTTAAACTGACTAAACCCAAATGTACCCTAAAGGAACTAAAGGGGATCAATTATGCCCAAATGTAGACAAAAGAGATCAATCAGAGGCCTTTAGGAATTAATTTGTTAGATTTATTGAGCTAAAAGGCTTCAAGATGAATAAAACTTATTTTTTTTGTTTATATTCATTCAATCTAAGAATTTACAATATTCAAGGCTATTAACTTGTATTAAAAATTTAGGAATTAATCACACGATCTTTTGCAGGGTATGTTATTAAACATATACATACACAGGTATCATATCAGCTATTTGCGTGGCATATGCACACATTTATAGTAATTAGTTTTAATTGCTAAGTAATTATTGATAGTGAATGAATTCGAATTTCAGAGCACAGGATAAATTTATTAATGTTAATTTAATGCGATAGAAGCAATGTAGAAATGAGTAAAATAAATTGCTTGAAATAAGTGAGTTAATATTTCTTATACAGATATTCAATAGAAATTGTAGCAATAATTTACTGGCCTTAGCATGTTGAGCTGACGGAAGGTATCTAACCGAAATTCCACAGTTCTTTCTTTCTAAGGACTGTGTGCATACATTTTTAATTTATTATTTCTCACAGTGTAAATATATGTGTGTCGGATCATTATGAGTTCAGCACTGTTATAGAATCTGGTTTGTTCTGGTATATCTATTAGCTTCTTCACCGATAGATTTTTGATAGTTTTCAAATTTGGGAATATGGCTGGTTCAGAAACTTCTGCAAATTAAGTACTGCCTATAAGTTTTTTAGTAATGACATAGTATGCTTTGAATAAACTATTTTTGAATTAGCATTTTATGCAATTTTTAAAAATATATTAGCTTCTTAAGTCAAGCCTTCAACCATTGTAAAGGTCTACAAGTAGGATATGTAGCAGCACGCACACACACAGCCACGCTCACCTGATAAAATGCTTGTTCTTGTTTTTTTTTTTTTTGTGGATGCTATTTGGCACTGTTGTACTTCTTAGGTCCAAAAAAGTGTAGTAGCTGCTAACGAAAACTGCGTAAAAATTTAATTGTAAAATTACAAAGAAACACCATTATTTATTATCAAACGAGCACTTAATTAAATCTCTCTTTAAAATTCATATGATTTTAACAAAACAGTTAACAAATTGTGATACTTTATTTCCGGGGATGATTACTAAAACACGACCAAAACCCTCGGGGGAGGTATTTATAATTCGAATACTTTCTTGCCTTTGCATTATAGATACCAGGACAAAACGCGTCTTTTCATACCTCTTTCCTATTTTTGGACGGGTTATTGCAGTCGACCTCGGTTTCAAACTGTTTTTCGAGGAGAACTTTTGAACGGGTATAAAAACTTAGCACCCGTGTTTGTATTCTTAATGCTGGACGTCCTCAAATACCCCAATTCAGTACTTTTGTATACTTTTCTATAGGACCCATATAGGTGCACTACATTTTCATACTAAATTCGTTTAAAAAAAGTTATCATCAAAGCAACCCATATTTGATATTCCGCTCCTTTTTTGTTTCCCTGCGTCGCTTTCGACGACGGTAACCCGGTAATTTTGACATTTCGCTCAGTGTCAAACTCATGTTCCACACTAGTTTGACACTTCGCTTAGTGTAAAACGGCAATGTGTTAGAAAGAGAAGGACTTGCTTCCTTCTCATACATATCCGACTTGTAAACCTGTACTATGGTCAAGCCTTCAACAACGTTGAAAATGAATACGAACGAAGAGCTACGTAGAAAATTTTTTTGTGCATTTGAACGAATAATCCTGATGTTACTTGCAAAAAGCTGGCGAAACTCACACGATCATCCTATGACACTGCCCCACGATCGGTTTCGCGCATCAACGAAGGTGGCTTAGTGAAGGAAGCCAAGAAGTGGCCGCCCAAAGAGATCAACACCACCCAGTTCAAGAAAGATGTCCTATCCCTAATTAGGAATAACCGATCCATGTTAACGAGAGATTTTGCGGAACTATCCAAAACCACACATGTATAAGTCACACGAATCAAGCAGAGAATTGCTATTAAAACGCACAAAAAGAAAAAAGTTCCAAAACGAAGTGAAAAACAGACGCCAAAAAGCATTTCCCTTGCTCGAGACCGAATTGGCAAACAGAAATTTTTATGTGATTATGGACAACGAAACCTAATTAGTCCAAATATAGCCATAAATCCTGAACTACTGCGCATATCCGTTGTTTAAATTACAAAATTGTTGCGCTATTTCTCGTAGTTAAATCATTTGCATAAATTACTAATAAGAACTTGATACGCAGCAATTGACTAAAGCATACCTAAAACTTAAATCGAGAAACAGGAATTCTTCAAATATGTAATATTCCCATCTCCCACAAAGGCCGAATGGCCCGTAGTATGGGTTATGAAATTCCCGCTTTTAAAAGCGCTCAAATGCGATTTCAACAACCCAAAGGGTACGGGAATCCCTCTTTGTGTAAGTTGTACTCACTCACGCACATGCATACACACGCGAGCACGCATGAAAGGGCAGCTATGCCAAAAGCGCGCAGTAAATATTAGTGAAGTACAGAAATGGACCCGGTTTTTGAAAATGAAGCTTTGTATAGCAGTGGCAAAAAAACGATCGTTTGGCTTTCTTTCAGCCCCAAAACAGAATCTTTGTTAAGTAAAAACTGGGCTATGGTAAATTCAATGAATAATATTTCTGTTATCGATATCGAATGAAAGGTATCGATTTTATACTCGTTTAAAATATCGATCTAAATAAGTTGGGTACTTAAAAATTTGAAAGCAAACAGACACGATACGCAAAATTATTTGCAAGGCGGAAGCTGGATTCTGAAAATTTACAGAGGTTTCGCTGCCTTCGCTTTGCGGAGGGTGAGCCATCCAAGTCCTCACAGTTCTTTTTGTAGACAACGGCCCCGCCGAACGAGCACATACCGACAAGTACCCCTGAAAGATCAGCCGGTGCAACAAGGTGAACGTAAATCTCTTCCATATAGCGGAATGCCCAACTGCTGCCGTCCGGATCCTTAGCGCTGTTCATTATGGTACTTACGCCTCAGCTAGCGACCGTTTTCCCAATTGTTTTCGCACACCAATCATTCCACCGTAGAAGCTTTGCTTCGGGCACCCAATAGCTCCTACGTCGTTGTCCCCACCAATCATTCCACCGTAAAGCTTTCCTTTGTCCACTCTCTTGGTAGGCCGGTAGTTGTCGGTGTAATACCCTAGACCATTTAACAGAGTGCTACCTTCGAAAAAAATGACAGAGCTAGCTTTGCGTCAAACTGCATATGTACACACCAGCCTATGCCAGGGCTTGTTTGACAATTGTTGCTGCACATAAATCACCCTATCGTAGAAGTAATCCTTCACTTTTAGCACGCAACTACTCCGTCAATCGTTTCGCACTCTCTTGCTATGGTACGCTGCAGTCCTTCAGACATCGCAAACCGTTTAACGGAGTGCTATCTCAGCCTTCGAGAAAAGCGAAAGAAGTGGCTATTTAACACAAGCACTCAAACTGTGTTTGTCTACTCTTGTTACTATCGAATTATGGATAGGGGGATGGGTGGGAGCCTAGCCGAGTCATAACGCCCAATAATCCAGCCTACTGGAAACACCAAGGAAACTCAAATATTTTTCTCTTTGGTCCTTAATTTTTCTTCCTTTCTATAGGTGGGTGCCGACAAATTTTTGAGGGCCGCATAACCTTCTTTCATTCGCTGGCCTATGTTTAAATCCGGTGGACTATGATGATGTGAACAGAGAGCTTATGCGGATCGTCGTAAAATCTTATTCGGTCGTTCTCAAAACTTTCGATCGAGCACGTTTTGTGCTCGTACCCTGCGCTTGCCAGGCTACTATTTTAGCTATAAGTAGTGATACAGCTGTCAGATCTAAAAGCAGCAAGTGGCATAGGTCCTAGAAAGCAGGCCCTAGAAAGCTTCTAGCATTTGCCAAGAGGAAGGAGTTATTTTATAATATAGGTCCTGGTTTTTGATAGGGGTTTTCAGTTTGGCCTTTAAACAAACTTCTGCTAATACTTCAGTCTATGTGAGATCATCTTGGACCGGTCAGTTCAACTTAATCGAACTGTAGCTGACTAATAACAACATCAAAAATGAACTAAGCGGCATCTAAATTGAGGTTAATTTATTTGTCGAAAATATGAATTTTTTCTTATAACCCAACCCGCTTTGAGTCGGACCCAAATAAACCGATTTTTTGAATAATCGGCAACGCATATCACTTCGTAGTATGTACATTAAGCTGGGTTGATTTGCATGGACGAAAGTTAACCCATATCGCGCCATCGATTTTTCGATAGGTTTTGGGCTCTGGAAAAAAAAGTTCCACTAAGCATACCAAAAAATATAATTTTCGAGCCTGCAAAATTTAAGTGTTTTGACTTTTTTTCTTTGATTTTTAAGGTTTTTTTCATGACCTACTTAAAAAATTTTCGTTTGGTTTTAAAATTTTCCTGTATACCCTGTCCGACTCAAAATTATCCAATAAAAACTTTGGCGATAACAGGTTTTTGACAAAAAAAATTGTTTTTTGGGTTTGGAGGAGTGTTTTGGTGAAAAAATTAATTTTTTCGCCATTTTTTATAAGGTTTCTTCAGAAACGTGCAAAAGTGTTGCCGATGAAATCGAACTTGTCTCATAGTTCCTATCCCACTTACCATTATGCGATAAAAACGTTGACATTAACAGTTTTTATAAAAAGATTTTTTTTTTTTGGTTTTTGGGACTTGTTTTGGTCGAAATTAATTTTTTTCATTTTCAAGGCTTCAAATCATTTCGTATGTATATGTTTCCGTTAGACCCACCAATAAGTATACCAAAATGATCAGGGAACGAGCTAAATTTATTTAGCTATGTCCGTCTGTCCGTCCGTCTGTCCGTTTCTTTGAACGCAAACTAGACCATCAATTTTTGAGATATCTACTATAGATAGACTACTATAGCATATACCTCCCATACAATTGATTGTTCAAGAAGAGGGTTTTCGTCATTTCTGTCCCATTCTTGCCTCATTTTAACAGCTAGCAACATCAAATTTTACTACAAGCTTACGTATTGGGCATAGATGGTTTGGTTGTCGTCAAGATCGGACATATATATAAGATATATCACATACAACTGATTGTTGAGATAAGAGGATTTTTTAACCTTAAAAATCAAAGAAAAAAAAGTCAAAAAACTCAAATTTTGCAGGTTCGAAAATTATTTTTTTGGGTATGCTTAGTGGAACTTTTTTTCCTGAGCCCAAAACCTATCGAAAAATCGATGGCGTGATATAGGTTAATAAATCGACCCAGCTTAATGTACATACTTCTTACTCAAAAAAAATATAATTTTGCTTCACTAGCTTTATAAGCAAAGCCCATAGCGGTATGCCATGACGACCAACACACGCTCACCGTCACTTCAGTGCTTTGACTCCCTGCGGGCATTCACTACTGCGGCACCCCTGGCGACCGACCCTGCTCATAACAGCTACTGACAGGTGGTGATTTACTCCGTCTACATGGGGTGAATGGGGGAATGCGTGAAAGTGGGCTTTTTTCGTGAATGGAGATGGCGAGACGTGTAAAGTTAGCTGACCCCAGCAACAAGTTATTTTCCATTATTGGTAAGCTTTTTCGGCCACTTTTCGTGTGCTTTTTATTTATTTTTTTATTTTTTGTTTTTTTACGGTTTTGATTGCATGCTAACTGTGACCGTTGTCAAAATGATTTTGACGTTTAGGCTTCCTTTCAACATTTTGTGCTTTTTTTATTTGAATGTCTAACAAGTAAATGTAAGTTTTTTTGACGTGCACTCCACTAAGTAAAGCGAGGGATTATCAGCAGAATTGGGTTAAGTGAATTTAAATGCGATGGACTTCAAACGATTTGTTAGCGTTTCTTACCATAACAAATACGATTAGAACAAGATTAATGAATATATTGCAATAAGGGGATTGCACTATGACCTCCAATCTATTGTGCTTGGGTGCTTTCCTTCTTTCGTATAGCAGTACAGTGGAAAAGATGTGCCCAGTCAATATAAAGGTCTCTTGAGTCTGTTAATATTACTTTTTTGTCCTTTCAGAATTTAATGATTGCCTTTTATTGTTCCATTCATTTCGAGTGCGATTGTACCGTTGGGTAAGCACTCCCAGTGGGGCGGTCATGCTCAATTCTGACTTTTATTTGCAAGATGCCGTGTGATATATAGGGCCGTGGTAGAACGAAGGGCAGTCGAAGGGGAGAAGGAAGGGACACACCCGCTTACTCGGCTTAAGGTTTGCCGGTATTCGCAGAGTTTGTTCACCATGAGGCATGGTTCCAAGCTAGTTTCTGTATTAAATGAAACGATCCTTTTCCGGCTTTTGAGGTGAGTTTGGGACCCGTCACATATAAATATGTCTCCAATGAAAAAGCAGAGCAAGCTCCGACGGAGACTTTTTTTTATGACAATAATGGCAAACATTTTAAAGGCAATGATTTGAGGGCATGAGGGCAGAGAAATAACGAAGTCAGGCTGGTTCCTGTTTACGCGGACGCAAAGGCTGACATTATCGCTATGCAGGAGGCAGATGGATGGGCAAAATAAGAGGACAATAGGTCCTTGCGACGTCAACTACAAAAGTGCAAAACGTGTAACGGCATTTGTAGTGGGAGAGAGACTTTATTTGGCAGCCACAGTGATGCGCTGGTATCGCGCTCGTCTACTGCACCGAAGGTCCTGTGTTTAAAGCCCGCGAAAAGTAGCATTATTTTGTATAGAAAAAGTGTTTTTAATTACAAAACGAATTTCTAAGCGAGGTCGCCCCTCGGAAGTGGTTTGGCAAACACTTCGAATTTATTTCCATCGTGAAGAGCATCTGCCTTGCAGCTGCAGTTCGTAGTCACCACAAACATTTTTAGGAAACATTAAAAAGTAGCACATTGAAAAAGAAGCTGGGTCTAAATCTTCCTGGAGGTATTTATTTTGCATTTTATTTTTTTGCAGTTGCACCTTCGCATAAAGATTATGAGAAACTAGAAATCCTGTTTGGTGACTTATCGCTAGAATGGGTCTTAGATCCAACATTCAGAAATGTCAGCCTCCTAGATGTAATATCTACCAACGGGCTCAGGCTGATTGACTTCGCAGCGGTTCGAATGGGGGTAATCTGATGTTCCAGGTAGCATAAAAAATACCCAAGGTTGTTTACTCTCTGAATGACACGAAGTCAAATTTGCCCAAGTCATAATGGAGGAAGGGGGCACCAGCGTCCTAGATACCTACTGCCGCTGCCGAAATCACAAGGCATCTTCTTCAAAAAGATAGATACTGTTTGCACGGCCAATACTAATCAAAATTATTTCCGATGCGGTTTCTTAACTAACACTCTACACCTCCATTCCGTAACTCTGAATAAGTAAATAAACGTAACTGATTTTCATAATATCTCATTTTATATGAACTCGTTGTAAGCCTAACTAGCATAAGAACACACAAACCTATCTGCTACATAGTTCTGGAAGTCGTAATTTATAATTTCCTTGTATGTGCGAATTCTAATTTCCTTCTTTCGTACCCTGAAAAAAAAAGGTAAATGTCAAACAAAGTAACCCAATGCCTTCACACGCATCTAACCTGCATAGTTTTTTGTTTAACAATAACTTGGGATGAATTTTTACATTCTACCTTTCGTTGTAATGAGAGATGGAACCCCTTTGCTTTCCGTCCCTTTCTCCATGTTCACCTTTTTTAATTTTTCTTTCCTTTCTCTCTAATTTTACGTCTACGTCTACCTCCACCTCTACCTTTTTTATTGGACGTTGGGGCAGCGCACTGCCCTCAAGTGGCGCAATGAAACCAGGCTAATCCTGTACGTGTGGGACCGTCGTTAGGCATAACGCCCCGGGGAAAGGCGATTTAGTCGAAACTACTTCACATGCGCATTTCCCTTTCAGCATGCATCACAGCAGTCCAACAATCTATTTGTATGCACATTTGTGGAACTAGATTCCTTACGGAAGGTTCTTGTCCACAAACTCTATGTACAGAGAGTCTTTCGCCGTGAAAGCGAGGACAATGAAATATTACGAGTTCTGCGTTTTCCAATTCGGTGGGACAGTGTGGATAGAAACGGTCCTCCTCTATCATATGTTTATGTTGATATTCCTTGAAATCGCCGTGCTTCCTCTCGGATCAAACTGTTTTATTTAGAACTAACATGAAGGTCCAGCCCCTTTCCTCGATTCTTCCCACCTAACTTTTGTTTGTGACTTTGCGCTTTTCTCGGCATCTTCAGATGTTCGGCCCATTCCAATGCCATACAGATTGGCCATTTCACTTGGCAGTAGATCCACTGGGATTTTCCGAGACACAACAAGGATCGCGTGTTTTGACTTCGTCCGATAAGCACATGCAGCAGTAATACGGTAGGCTGCTAGTAATTCTTTTTGGTGTGTGATTTTAGATCAGTGCCATACTGGTGCTGCATATAATAACATTGAGCTGGTTACGTTGGATAATAGCCGACTGGTAGCTTCGCCCGGGCCACCGATATTGGTTTTAGGTTTTAAGTCAATGTTTACTCTTAAACATTTCAATAAGGCTTTGACTTTACTTCATAATCTCCTATGGTTAGGAGTTACTCATCCACAGTTCGCTTTGAGGTCACCAAAACTACTTCTGTCTTATTGCTAGCCATTTATTCTGAACAGGTAAGCAGGTGTACCAAAATTTCCTAGCGCTGTCATTAGCCGTGTTTTGTTACAAGCGTATACGTTTACGTTTGCGCGTAAAAAAAGCGCTTATCCTCGCTTAGATAATGCTTAGGAGACCCATCTAGCGGCAGTGGTTAAATAACTAACTACACAACAGGGTGTACCTAAAATCGGAGACACAAACCTCTGGTGGCCGTAATGTATAACATATAGCTGAATCAGTTGCGATGAATAGTGGACACACACCATTTTAAGAGGTGATACATAGAATTGGTGTAGAGGTGAAACATAGACACATATTTCAGTTACATCTGAGTATAATGCGTATTGAAATTGAGTAGTAAAAATTTTATGCGCAGAAATTTCAGAGGTGTATTTAAAGTTTGACGCTTAGCAGTCCATATAAAGTTTAAGCGTAAACGTCGATGTAAAAAAAAACACAGCTATTATCTGCATCCAGTTAGCGGTGTTAAAAGAATTTCTAATATCCAAAGTAATTAGAGCATATAGCTTTCGTTTATTTCCACCTCCGGCTATGGCGTCACTGGCTATATTGACTATTCTTTGTATTGCATCTATCGTGGATTTTGATTTTCGAAATCCAAACTGACTATTTGACCAGCCACTTGGGCTTTCCAAGGCCTGCTGCAGACGCTGACTAATAATATGCTCGAGAATCTTTCCTGTCGAGCTCAATATACAAATTGGCCTGTATGATCATGGCTGGTCAGGCTTCTTACCAGATTTTAACAAACTGACCAAACTTTGATGTTTCAATGAGCATGGGAAGACGCCTTCTTAGATACAGGCGTTCAATAGGTCCATAAGTATTGATGTTCTAGACCTTATCGCCGGACCCGGGCACTTATTATCTGCAACTCATATGTTGCATCCGGTTTCTCCTGTTCTGTTGTTAGTGAGATTTCCATATCTTCACTAGTAGCGGGCATTTAGGTTGATTTCTGCCCTTTTTGTTTTAGCCATCGCCGTTTTGTCCCCAAAGACATTAGTTCCTTGAAGCACGCTTTCTTGCACTTTTTATAGCATGTTTTAGCGCTGTTCTTTGGGCTTTGTAGGTATGGTGGTATTGAGCGTGCCCTCTGTACCCTTCGCCGTGCTTTGTGGCTTTTTATACGCTCCTCCGTATTTCGTCGCTCCACCAGTATGTATATAGGAGTGCAATGTTCTTTGGCACGACTTCTGTGCACAGTAGCATCACACGCCATATTTAATGACTAAGATATTTGAACCCAAAGGTCTTCCTCCACATCTACCTATATTTCTCCCGCTACCTCTACCCATACCTCTTCATATATCTGCCTATACCACTACCATTCTCAATCTCACCCTTTGCCGCTCTCAAAATATGATACAAGATACATACATATTTTTAATATACAAATTTTCTTTTCGTTCCAGGTTTGTGCATTTTAGTCGATCTTCAAGGGTAATTAGAATAATTAATTTGTTAAACAAATATTTTATACTAATTTAAATTTAAGCTAAGTAGGTAGGAATCAATTATCCATTATCGGAATTATTAATTAAGGTTCAGCAAAAAATAAGAGTAATGGTGGGCTTGGAAAGCATCGCAAGATGGAAAGATGTGTTAGATGGTATATTTTAAGGGGATATGTTTGAATCGCGCATTAATAAGGCCCGGATATGAGGCCGGGATTGAGACATTTGGTTGATATTGTACGTCTTGTCTGACTCTAATTAGAATTGGTGCGTTATTTTAATTCCACAGCACATACTTTAATCCGAACCGTGGCGCATGAACGCCGATTACAGAGTGCCTGGTGAATATCGCAACTTAGCTACCTAAATATATTCATATGTATGTACATTATACTCATCTTTAGAAGGGATTAAGATCACATTATGTTGTATTGAAGCGACATGCTCGTAGGTGCCCAGGAAAGCAAGCATACCCTCTTTTATGGTAAAATCATGCGCGGACTCACGTCGTGTTAACTCATCATCCATCTCCTTTTCGTTATGTTACAATGTTCCGCCACACAAATTAAAGAAACTACATGTCGATTGTGTAGATACTACTTGTATCCAGTAATGCTTTATATATCTGCTTTATATATCGATAAGTTCGTATTGAAACACAACCGCTAAGTCCGAATGAAGCATCGATTTGTACCTCGCTGTTAGTACTGCAAATACTGTCGCTTTCACTGTACAAGTAAGTTTAGGTTCGTCCGTGAAAACTGACACATCGAACCTCTTAGTGAGCACCTAATACCTCCGAAATTTTCTCGTGGGAAAGAGAATTCTCTAATTTGTACCCAAAACCATCGTAGCACATATATATGTAGTATGTTTTTGTTGTAACAAAGGAGTGAATAAAGTTGAGCAGAGAGACTCAACTTCTTTGCATATGCAATACCTTTGAAGGATATTTTTAACTCTGGGTTATATAAGATTGGGTTGCCGCTGGCCCAACTTGGTAAAAACAACTCACTTGAACAGTTTTACGGTTCCTTGTGGTGCCACCTTAATTAAAGGCAACACTGGTTTCTAATCATTAAGTGCAGCTCTACGTAACAACTACATATATACGTCTGGATAGAGATCGATACTAGAAATCCTCGAGTTCACGTAGATTCATATCCATCCCCACCAAGAGATTTACCCTTTCTCCTCGCCTAACTAGGCAGTTAACCATAAAGTGATTTGAAGTCTCCACTTCGACATTCTCTTATGACAGTTTGAAGGCAGCCGCCAATCACTATTGAAAGAGGTGCTTTAGGTTTTCCGTTGAACGTTCTGAATGAACAAGTGTTCAGAAGGATCTCTAAGCCTAGGGTTTTTTATCTGAACGAAGTCCATCATACCGGGAACCAGCGGTGTTTCAAAGTCCCTACTGGCATTCACCTCCAGTTCGCGTGAACCAGCTAGTGTTAGAGATCCAAATGACAATTGGATGTGATGAATATAATCTTCATCGAAATGTAGGTCGTTTAACAGTGATCTATTTCAGCCACTCGCTGACTATGTTTGACCGCACAGGTTTAGAGCCCAGCTCATTAATAGCCGCCTGGCTGTCCCAGAAGGTGTTAAACTCCCCAACATATGAAGCACTGGACAGTATCCCCTACGCCACATCTTTAACAACGTCGAATTTAGATTGGAAAATGCTGCAGTGGTCGGGCAACCTTTACATCCATTTTGGATCCATCCGTAAACGGACCCCTATCCTAGATGAGTACTTCAACCTGGTCCTTCTGTAGCGGTATATATGTAAGTTGTGACGTTCACACGCGGGACAGGATCTGCCGCACAGTACTTTGTCTTGCTAGGAATGAAGTAGAAGTTAATAAGAACGCCCGGACTGCGATTGCCTTTTCAACAAAATCCATCGGTTATATATCCATAATTGCATTCAATGATAGAGTTAGAGTTGAGCGAATGGCTCCCATGGATGTTGTGCCTCTAAGTAAATGGATGTAGTTAAGTTTTATTGTAGCTTACAGATGATCTGCAGGATCCAGACCACCGAAGCAAAGTACCTAGGTGCCCTGTTGAAGGTCCAGTCGGAGGTCTGCAAATTATCCCCTGACGAGGATTGCCACTTGCGAAGTGAACACCCCTCTGTCGCCCTGTTGAAGCTTTCTCTCGATAGCAGCCGGCAGACAATTATTGACAGCCACCTCGATGTCAAAAAAAGGAACCCAGTATGAACTCTTTGCACTCGGGTGATCCTTTTATCAGTTTAAAAACCGAATAGAAAGCTATTTCAGAAGACCTAACTTTACATTAGTTATGTCGAGGAGTCCAACCCCGTTTGTATAGATCTCCAAGATTTTTAACAGGTACTACTTTTTTTATTCATATCGATGTCAATGCTTGTCAAGCTGACAGAATTTGTAAAGCGACCTTTTCAATATCCAGGCGGCATGAGATATTTATCTGCTTCTCGTGCTATTGGACTGAATAATTAAAGAGTGCAGGAAGCCTGCAAATAAAAGTACTAGACGACCGATGAGATGGCATAAGATGGTTCATAAATTGTTGCTGGCTTAAAGGGTTTACAGAGCCGTAGTTTCGAGAGGTCAGAAAAATTGCGCCTGTTGCAGTCGGATATGTACCAGAAGCTGCTGGCACCGGGGATTATCAGATTCATATTCAGCAAAGGACTGATCTTATCCGTAACACTTCTCTTGGGGCAACAACAACAAACTACCCTCAACGGCGTTCGGAATTTCTAAAGTATATTTTCAAATTACAAGAAACAGTCTAATATTTATGGGTAAGGGGCATTAAGGAAATTAGCTAAATTAGACACATTTAAGCTCCATCCACTCGGATTTTAAATGACGGAAATAATAATAAATATCAAATTATGATGAACTGCACCATGGAATATCCAACAAATACGACTTCATGCTGCTAATATTTATTTGCGCAAAATTTGCGTATCCAAGCCACAATAGCAGTTGCTTGGGGAGCAACAGTAAATTCTACACGAATAGCTAAATAACTTTGCTTGTGGGTGGAATTCCATGTTGACGTGCCGCCCCACGTACCGTTGTTGTTGTATAGGTAGGCAAGTGCGTTTTTGTGTGTTCGTTAGAAGCTGCTTGCAACATTGCAATTTCCTGACAAAACAAAATGAAAAATAAGAAACAAAACACAATCCGATTTATGGAAACTGCCAACAACAGACTTAACACAGGATGTTCTAAGCTGGTACAAAAACAAATACACGCACTTACCTACGTATTGTAACACATGGCAAGGTCCATAAGGACAAAACTTATTATGTTCGCATGTATTTGTATATCAGGAAAAAAATTCATTTATAAGTTTGCCAAAATGTGCTCTGTGAATACACCGGAGAAGACAACAATAATGCAAATATACTCATGAACTATATGACACAGAATATGGTCTACAGTTTTCTAAATAAGTTCTGACAGTCAGAGACGGATCCAGAGAGACATTGGGGGGGGGGGGGGGGGGGTTAACTTTACGAAATAATAACCAATTTTTACGGTAGCCTCCATCGACTTGATCGTCGGCAGCGTCTAGCGTTTTGTTTCGATAGCCGATTTAAGTCAACCGAAAAAAAATTGGCACATTGAATAAGCACCATTCATCACCTTCCGTCAACCTATCTGTCCAAGGAGTCATCCTCACATGCTTTTTTGCTGCAACTTTCATTCAAACAAATTTGTTTTGGCAAAATTTTTGGACGCTGTTCTTGGTGGTTATCAGCTCATGCTCTCCGCAATCAAGCATTTCTGACTCTGCTTTCTTTTTTTTAGAAAATGCGTATCGTATCTCTTTTCAGCTCCAGAAAGCGTCTTTGCTTTTGGTTCCAACATGGCATGCTTCATCGAATCTGGTGTTTTTCTGTAGTCACGGATTGACTTGTGCTCTCAGAGAGCAGGCGTGAGGTGCGACCTCATTGGCAGTCACTTTCCAGCCTTTAAACGTTTTTTTGGGGTCGCCGGTTACCACATTTTTCCTAGGCGGCGGTGCGAAGTGCTTTAGAGATATGCTCCTATTGTACCTGCATTCCCACGGGTTGATTTTTGCTCTCAGGTGTGAGACTCGACTTATTGACAGTCTGTTGTGAATACAATCCTTCGACATCATACTTTCTTTTGGTTTTTAGGTTTTTCTTTTTAGCAGTGCTGAGGCTGGCGCGTGATTTTGCGATAGTGTTTCGATAGCTTGATGCATATTTTTAAGTTTGAATCGGGTGTGGATATCACCACTTTTCGCGTACCGGCTAATTCGACCTGCCTCACCTAATAAGGCGAGGCTTCATTTTACAGACAATACTTTTCGATTCTGGGCCCAAGGACCCCTTTTTCGCTCACCATGGTTTTAACATCGCCAAGCACGAATTTTATATCATGGCGGGAGCGACTCTTAAACCAATTATGTCAGGTTGTCGCTACTCACATTAGCTCCTCACCAAACAGATTTACAGTGGCTTCACATAGGATACTTGGCCGAAAGCGACCGGAAGCAGTGAATTGTTTGAACCTAATGCAAAAGAATCGTCCTAGCCATTTACTGTTGAATGGCGATTAGAAGCTTTCCCCACTTACGTGAATTTCTTCACTCGTCTCCGCCAATAGTGTTATTCACAGTTTTATTACTCCCAGCTCTCATTTTCGAGGGCTAAGTTTAATAGTTCCAAAGCGTCAATTGATCTTAATTATTTTTCGGGTTGCGAATTAAATTCTTTTTCGAAGAAGAAATAATGTTAGTTGACATTAATTTCATTCACATTGATGTATATATCTTAAAGAGGAAGGGTGGCAGATCATGAACTGGTAAGACCCATTTCTCTCTCTATGGGTTTAATTGCTTGATCCTGAAATGAGCCGACAATTGTAGGCCATCAAAATTGTTGGCAGTCCACCTTTGTGGTGGATCGCCATGTGACTGTGCGGAGTTACTCAACCTCGACGACGCTCCACGCGATTGCCGCTTCTATGTTCCGTAATGATTTCAGATTCGCGTCTTCTCTGTGATATGGGAAGAGCATGGCAAAAGATTCGCGAACTTATTACTTTACATTTGCATTAAAATATCTACAACATGGTCTTAAATTAACACATTCTTAAGCCATTCATTGCATTGCTACGAAGTAAATTTAAATGCAATTGCGGCAAGCAAATTTAACGCCTGTGCAAATTCTCAAAGCCGCAGGAGCGCGAAGCTGTCAAACCGTAAACCAATAAAATCAAACAAATAAACAATTGCATGAAAGTGATGCAGCTCAAGAATTTGCATATTTGTATGTGGTGCATTTTGGCTGCAAATAAAAACAAATATAAACTTGTATGCTTCAGCAGGATTTGGGGTTAAGAAAATATCAAATGCATGTACATATGCGAAAATGTACTCACATATACAAACATATATTTTGTTTCCTTAAAAATAGTAAAAATTCACAACCAATGAAGCTTTGGAATTATTGTGGACTTACTACATCAAAATGGTAAAAAAGGCCTGCGTACTAGGTACTTTTTAAGTTTGCTGTGTAAACATGCAGGTGTACATTTTTAGACTAATTTTTTTAAGTTTACTAGAGCTTACCTAGGGGTTGAAGTTTAACCACAATGGAGATAACTTTATCAAAAAAATAATAATTTCGGGCTTTTTGAGAAGAGCATCGCCGACTTCTTATCGGTAACAACCGATACCGACAATTTTTTGTTTTATTATCGGCTCAATATCTATATCATATTATTATATTCCAGTTATCGAACTGTTATCGGCTTATTATCGCCGAGTTAGTTGCTTTTTACTGATTTCTTGTCGATGGGTTACAGATTATTGTCTTTGATTTTGAATTGAAGTTTTGTCGGTGTTTGTCTCAAAAATCGAAGGTTGCTGATAATAAATTCGCACCAGTCCGGTAAAAAATTGTTGGCTTTTCGATTTCAAATCGATTTGTTTCCAAAAACAAAACGATACATTTATGAAAAAAAAAATTGATAAACTTTCGCTTTCGATAACAAATCAATATTTGTTTGCCAACATAGCAAACAGATAACTCGTCGATAAACCTTGACATGGATAGATAACTTGGAACACTACGATAAAGTCGATAACTTTTTGATAGGTGACCGATAGCTTTTCGAAAACGATTCAATACATTTTCGTTAACATACGAATATACTTTTTCGATAGCCAGTCGACAACTTTTTGATGTCATATCGCTAACTTGATAATAAAATAAATACGAAGTCAATAACTTTTCTGTAACTTTTTAAAAGATATCGATAGCTCTTTTATAATAAATAATTATTTGTTAAAATTTTTCAATAATTAACCATTAAGTCGATAGTAAAATTTCGGTAACTCATTAATAACCTACGTTATCGATAGAAAATCTATAACACTTGCTACAAACCGATAACTCGTCAATAAGAAATAGGTAACTTGCCCGAAAACCGTCGATAACAAACTAGTAACTTAATAACACGCCGTCAGGTTTCGGTTCTTACTACTAATCTTTTCTTTCCTCTCAACTCTTCTCCTTTTCTTTCCTTTACTTACGTTGTCCTGATTTACTGTCTGTTTTCGCTTATATTAACTCTACCACGTTCATTGTTCCCACATTGCATTATTGAAATAACACTTACGTATTTATTATGTATTCCCCTTTACACCACACACCACGCCTACACTCATCCAGGGGACTAATCGTTTCAAAGGAACCATTGGTTTCATTTAGCAATTCAAAATACAGTTTGTCTTATAGGTATATCACATGCAGGACGTACATCGACTACGTCGGGGTTGAGTCTGAAAAAAAGAGCTTAATCTCTTAAAATAGCCCAATCTAGGTTATGCCAGGGTGACTCACGTCACTATAGAAACTCTGCTCCTCTTTTTCGCTTGTGCATTCGGAAATGTTTTTGGACATCAAGTATTCTTCCACCTGCCACTCTCAACTCAGTGGAGGTTTTTGACTTGCCTTGCTGCCAGATACCGCTGTCGACCGACTATGAAGTTGCGTACACGAGGACGGATGTTGTAAAATATGTAAGAAATGCCAAGTTTCTACATCCTTTCAAGGTGAGGTTTGTTTCTTGCCTAAGACATTTAGAGTATCCGACGACATGGATGATGTAGCCTTTATGAGTGTCGTTACTATGTTGTCTTTTAAGCAGCATTATAAATCTCATCTAACAGCGTGAGCACCAAATGTCAACAGCAACTAATCAGAGTATATCTTTTCTAATTATCTTATCGTGTCTTAGGATTAGCTCAAAATTATACTACATCGTATGACTTTCCAAGGAACTCTACTTTACTCTACGCTAGTAATTTTACGGTAGTAATTTTACCCAGTAAGGCCATACATGCCTCATGTATGCTGAATAGCAAAAATCTCAGATTGAAACCAGGGGACGCATAACTGTCGACTTAGCCGAAAGTGTTGCAAGATTTTAGTTCGAATCTTGGAGTTAGCATCCAGCTCTTCTAATATCCCATGGAATAATGTAGGAGTAAGTAGGCAAGGAAGCAAACTCCCAAAGTATAAGGGTACCTGAAATGCAGTTTATGGGTAGTGGAAAATTTAATTAACTCTCTGTCATGCGACGTAATTTACAATCTTCTTCTTCCCGAAGGTTTAGCGAAATGGAAAGCACCATAAAAGTACTAGTCGAACTCTGGAACGATTTGATATTACCACGCTATACTTGGGCTCGCTAGAGCCTCGCGTGCTATATAAAAAGGATTTTCTACCACTTGCGGAAATGACAATTGAGTTTGAGAAGCTATTTTTTTATTATACACAGCCGTAGCTTTTCCTCATTAAGACATGCCTCTTTGCTTCCCAAATCACTGAAATACTACCACTTATTTAACAGCTGAGAACATGAGGAATATGTTCATATCTCTAGATACTATTGATTTATAGCTTTCATTAGGCTCTCTTTGCCCAATTTTTATTCAGTACTTCGAACTGATGTGCAGTATATCACAATATTAAAATACCATATGTTCCAGTCTTGCGTCAGAGCGTTCTGAAGATAATCCTTCAAGTGAACGTACCCATTAGACAGGATGAAGTACTTTGAAGATGCAAGACAGAAATTAGGAAGAGGACGGCGACCTGTGTTTTGTAAAACCCTTTGAAATTAAAAAAAAGAAGCCTTAATCAAGAGAGGGAGTAGATTATGAAAAGGGACACTTTACAAGCTTAGCTCCAAAAATTTAATAAAAGGTCATAATTTTCAAACGCCCTAAAACTTGATAAAAACTTGCCACAAATCTAACCCAATCCAAGCGAATTTTTATAACTCCAGAAAATAGCATCAATATCCTGCACCAAACAAATTACAAAAGCAACAAAGCAACTTGTTCCTGCTAATAAACGATTCAACAGGGATTTGCGAAAAGAATCAGCCGCTATACTTAGGACAAAAAAGAATAGCAAACAGCACAAAAATAGTACGTGAAAAGAATAGAGCTTTGCAGAGCATTAACAATAGCAATTTGGAATTTATATGCTTACGAATGGACTGCAGGTACATACATATGTGATTGGCTTAAACCACAAACATGTCCAAACATACAAACATGCAGACTTGGGCGTAGCCAGCTTGTATGGCAGGGGTTTACATGTGTACCTTGTGTACCTTGTGT
Organism: Eurosta solidaginis; assembly: GCF_040869045.1. Classification (NCBI taxonomy): domain Eukaryota; kingdom Metazoa; phylum Arthropoda; class Insecta; order Diptera; family Tephritidae; genus Eurosta; species Eurosta solidaginis. The sequence continues at coordinate 78,236,622 of NC_090321.1, read as the reverse complement.
ACCTTGTCGGATGAGTCGAATATTACTCTATATCGACAATTTCCAAAAATACCCCATCTTAGAATTAGGGGAACGCTCTCTCTCAAGACTCCTAGAAATTTCAAAGCACTGCAGTTATATATGTAACTTTGTTAAGTCCGTGCTGGGAGATACGAGCCTTGATAAGACGCGCCTCCGTTTTTTTTGCGTTTCAATTACTATGCCCCAGCAACCAAACATAATAAACGCCACCACCATGCTCATGGACAGCTCTTTGACAGGACTAGATCTTAGCGCTGCTAACTCCATATGCTGAAAAGTCACTTTTTGCCTGCACCAAGATAACGAAAATTTCAGACTAAAACGCATTAGTTTAATACGAGAAACGCACAGCTATGAACCTGTGAAGGAATAGTCACAGCCCGTGAAACTGAATTGTCTGGACTCTGGCAGAGTTAAACATCTTCCTAATCATTAATAGTACGAGCGATAGGTTGTTTAATAGACTATCAAAGGGTAGATATAATCCATTTTTATTAGCCCTACAGAGGTCCCACTTACGAATCCTAGGGACACTCTGGAATGAAGTTCCTTGCTACAAGGATTGATAGTCGTCAACATGTTTTTGATGCAGCTCTTTTCGAGTTCCTTCCAACACACGAATGCTATATATAATAAGATTGGTTGTTTCAGTGATTTGAACATCCATAACGTTAGCTTGACTTCAGACCTAGCTTTTCGGATACTGTAATTTTTTAGACACTCTTAACTCTGTAGGGTCTATTGACTGTATGTTCTAGTTACGCTTTCAGTTCAATTTAGAGTGGGCTTATTTGAAAGGATACATGCTAGCATAGTCAAGTAGCTTCTACATGCACACTTTTCTAAGCTGTCCCTTCAAAGTTTTGATGTTCCAGATATAGCTATATCGAAGCTCCCACCTGAGTGCACTCTTAGTGTAGAGCACTTATCTTGACCAATAAAGAAAGCTATGGCTATGACTTTGATTGGACTACGCTGCGACTGAAGGTCTCCGTGTTCTCTGTGCATGATATCGCTCACATCGCAGTAGAGAAGCAAAAGCAAATGCTTTATTTCCTGCCTCTATTTGAAGCTTACAACAAGACAAGGGTGACGAACAATATATCTCAGTATAGGTCGCTTGGCATCGAAGTGGGCATTCATTGAGGGTCCCAATTGAAGCACATCACGCTTGTTAAGTTTCATAAAAATGACTCCGTAATGGGGTATACGCAGAGCGGGAAACTAGTGGCTATCAACCAACAACCTAGGCGGTTTTTTGAGGAAACCAGTCAATAATTGTAAAGTGTGAATGTCTGCAAAAAATAGTTCCCTGATTAATTAAACAATTTGGAATGCGCATATCTGGGCATCTGATAATGGGTTCGCTTCTTACGTTGAAAATACGGATCTAGCTAATAATGTCGTAATTTGGAGTAGTTCCACGTTAGAAACACAGTTTAAAATATATATGGAGGAATCATGCTAGACATCCAAATTATCTTAGAATTCTAATATATTATTAAAAGCAAGAAAAGTCCTCACAGAAAGAATGCTGGGCTGCAGCTAAGGCCTCCACTCCTCCTTTCAATCGTGCTTTTAGGTTTATTCTTTTGTGAACAGCCACCAGCGGGTATATTTGGTTATCTAAAGTTCAATATAACGGGTGTAGGTTAAACAACAGCTAATACTGCAGATCTCATTGCCTAGAACATATGGTAAGCAACTGCAACAATCCTCAATGGCTTGTATTGGCTAGAGTATATTGCGTATGGCTACAGTAAAGCATCACCTTACATTGAATGGACTTATGAATAATACCAGGGAGAGTATGAATAATGTAATAAACATATCGGCTGCCGAGTGGAACATCATCCTATCTCGACTGCCCCTCCGAAAACACCCCATCTCAGAAAACTTTTGAATAACGCCCAATTTCAGAATTCGGTTGAAGAATACCCTATATATCTAAAATTCAATACATTTCGACATAAAAGCGAGGGTGTTTATGGAAAAAATTCTGACACGAGCGTTCTTTAACCAAATTCTGAGATAGGTCGTTTTTAAACGAGATAGTGTGATATTCTTCTCAGCAGTCCATATGTGCATATTGTGGCGTCCTACAAAAATGTTTTATGTCGACTTCGAACGGTATCAGCAAACGACTGTTTAAACGATATCGTTAAAATAACACATATTTTCCTAAAATATTTGATGTTGTATTCCGCGGAATTTGAACCATAAACCTTGGTCATATTAAGTCAGCACACTACCTCCCTATTAGGGCGACTGTCATCCGGGTATCATATTCCAATGCAGATATTTTTTGTTGTAGAAATTCCTTAGTATTTCCTCAGAGGACTGGCGTGTTTTATAACCTTAGTCCTGGATTTTGATAAGTAACTATCTTCGAGCAACGCCCAATGAAAGCTCATATAAAGTTGAACTTTTTTGAAAACGAGGAGCCGAGTCCCACCATGACGCAAGTTTAGCTGTACAAAAGATAAATCCTGTGCCACTTCTAAAAGCAGTGTTTCATAATTCGTAGTTCGAGATAAGCTGGTCGATTGTTTTGATTTAGGGACCTTGTGTAAGGATCTGTTCTGGCCTAAAGCTTTTTTTGGTTATGAAGCATTGGAGCGGACTTAACCGGTGGCACATCTAACTTACCCGAAAGAAAACACCAGTAAAGTTTTCAGAGATATAATGTCTTGCCATCTTTGACTCGTCATCAGATCTCAATTACTTGCATGCTCCCCCTCTGCATCTACGCCCATACATCCAGACTATTTTATGAGGTAACAATTGCAGAACTATAGTGCTAATGTGATTTTCAACTCTTTTCTTTCGTGATATACCAATAAAATTTTGTATTAAATGGTTTTTCTATAGAGTAATAGAATTTGCTTTTGTAAACTAGTTTTTGGTGAAAAAATTGAGGTGAAATGTTTTCGTATTTTATGTTTTCGTGCTTATCAGCGAAGTTAAGCTTATGGAAGGGGATGTGCTATAAAAAGCGGTAAGAGGATGCAGCTGAAAAGTCTGTTGGATCCCATTTGGCTTCGTTTAAATGCTTATTCGATTATTTTAATGTTATATTTAAACCTCTATTACAAGGTTAAGTATATATACTAGGGTGTCGAATCAAAATACCGCTTTTCCCCAGCCTCACCCCTTCATACGTTAAAACCAAAGAAAAAAATATCACAGATAAATTTTGGCCCCGATTGGAAACAATTAAGGAGTGTCGTATAGGCGTCAAAGTGGATACTCAAAAAATTACAATTTAATTAAAATTACATTTTTTGCTTTCTAATATCCAGTCAACTCAGTCTCGGGGCAGCTTAAGCGCAGGCCATATGCTCATAGTAGTAAAGCGTCATCAACTCCTGCACAAACAGAGTACCTAATTCCATATCTGCGCTTCGAAGAGGCTTTTAGAGCCACAATGGACGTGGATGTTTGGCGCAAGGGTGCCCAAATGGCGGACGAAACAATACCCGTTATTGTTGTTGTTGTAGCGATAAGGACATCCCTGAAGTCCTTGGGGGTGTTATTTTTGTTTATGGTCCTTTGCCGTATGCAGATCCTACCATCTCGGGAACGATTTGGTATGACCAAATAAAACCTTCTAGGCCATCCCGCCTTCTCACCCCCTAGATCTATGAGGGACTTGGGGTCGCCAGAACCGCGGTTGTTGAAGAAACAGGGCCAGGGGTAAGTGAGGTTGACAACAGGGTTGGAGAAGCTATATACTGCGCTGGCAACCCCTTGAATCAATTTGGTATTTTAGTCGCCTCTTACGACAGGCATACCTGCCGCGAGTATATTCTAAGCCCCCTAACCCGATGGTTTCAAAGGAAGGGCAGTAGCAGGGTCTGCGGGATACTGTGTTGATCCGGAAATAAACAGATTCTATAAGTTGCCAGATAAGTGTTTTTCAGGCGGGAGTAGTAGCCGTATCCAAAGCAGTAGAACCACCGGAAGGAAAACGCTTAAGCCGCAGCCGCATTAAAGAGAGAAGACTTAAGGCTCACGATAGGTATACTAACTAGCCTCTGGCATCACATGCTTATAAGTTTGGTCAGTAATAGTAGATGTAGGAAGTGCGAACTGGATGGAGTTATTCTTTAACATAAGCACTGGTACCTTGAAATGGGTTTTCCGTTTGGTCGTCAAACGAGTTCCGTTAACACATTGCCACATTGAGTATATGGGAGGACTTCATTAACCGGCCAGTTCAAGCTTACGTCCTTTAATCTGCAAAAAGCAGCGACTACCCCTCATGTGTTTAAATTATGTGGCGGTCTTTTTCAACTTTTTTTTTTTTTTGACCAGTCTAGTGTTTAGTATACAGAAGGTGAAGAATAAATATGTTACCTTTTTTTCTGGTCAACTAAGTGCACTGATATTCGGTTTTTTCTACATATATTGAAAACTGCTTAAGGAGAAGAACTTCGCATACTCATGACAACCTAATTATGCAACTTAAGGATATTAATCCCAAATAAAGTAAAAGAAAAAAATCCATGTAAGGTTTACATAATTGAAATGCGAAAACTAAGAAGCGTGAAAGTTTAGATAACTTCGTGAGACATTTCTCACTTAATGAGTAAGCTGCAAAAGCACTTTGTTGTTGCATGGTCGCACTTGAGCCAGAAAATACTTTGAGATAACCCAAGATGATTATTTCTATGGCAAGGTGTGAAATTAAATGTAGGTAGGTGGCGGGAGCAGAATCCAAATTAGATTCTATATGAAATGCCGGGTCATATTCCGCGAAGCCAACGATCTCGTCACCTTACCTTTCAGCAGTTGTTTAAATGGCGTGATGAACCAACCAAAAAAGCTCTTCCCGTTGAGTATGGTTGTAGACCTTTACAATTTAGTCGATGGTCTTGGTTTCGAAATAGATGCTTAGTATAACTGCACTACTACCGGATTTTAATATAATAAGACACTGAATTTGATTTAGTGGTATCAATAGTTTTACAGGTTTATTAGTACGTATAGAAAATTTGCCGGTATGTACAAAGAATTTGCAAAAACAGTGATGACAAAAGGTATTATGAAGTTATATTGACTTATCGATAACATGAATGTGAATATAGAGATTACAAATGTCTATGTTAATATACAGATGACCAAATAATGGTGTGTTCCCGTACTGGTCATGTTATGTGGTGTTCATACTGATCGCTGTGACATCCAACATTCTCCCGGCCATGGCAACATTGTTGGCATTAGTCCTGCGTTAAACTGGTTGTATATGAATCAACATGGCATTACTCGGAGAAGAGAATAAATGACTGAACCAAATTCGTATGGCAATAAGTAAACAGGTTGTATATATATGAAATCCACATAGTTTTACTCGAATAGGAGAATAAGTGACTGACCCAAATTCGTATGGCAATAGTTAACAGGTTAATGAGCAACGATGGGTACCAAGGCGAGCTTTGTGATCGGTCTTTTGAACTTGCCCGTGGCTGTCTTGATGGTTACCACGCGAATGAGCTCATCGCTTCCGGGATGTAACGAGATCACGCGACCCATGGGCCACTGACCAACTGGAAAGCGATCATCTTTGATGATAACCAAATCGTTTTCCTTAATGTTCGGCTTCCTTTCTTGCCATTTAGTACGGATCTGCATAGTAGACAAAATATCCTCTTTGAATCGCTGCCAAAAGTGCTGAACCATTTGGTCCATTAGCTGATGTCGTTTAATTGGATTCGATTCACATGGTGGTTGCGGTCGAGATAGAAGAGCGTTGCCCGTGAGGAAGTGTCCAGGCGTTATTGCAGTAAAGTCGTTGGGATTATCCGTAATTGGTGAGATCGGTCTGGAATTTAGCACCGCCTCAATGCGGGTTAGGACGGTTGAGAACTCCTCAAAAGCCAATTTGGCCTTTCCGATTACTCTAGCCAAGTGAAATTTCATGGATTTCACCGCCGCTTCAGCTAAACCATTAAAATGAGGAGCACCGGGTGGGCTAAAATGCCATTGAATATGTCGATTCGTGAGAGCTGGGATAATTTCCTTTGCTATTGATCGGAGATATTGGGATTGGCTTCTTTGATTCTCATGATCAGCACCAACAAAATTCGTTCCGCAGTCACTGAATACGTCGTGACAAAATCCTCGCCTGGCCACAAAAAGGTCGAATGCGTGTAGGAATGTTTGGGTCGAGAGATCGCCAGCTGCCTCCAAGTGAACTGCTTTGGTGGTCATGCAAGTGAACACAGCGACGTAGCCCTTGTATGACTTTTGGCCGCGACCTCTTGAGGAACGAATGTCATATGGACCTGCGTAATCGATGATGGTGGAAGCGAATGGTCGAGTGTTGTGGTTCACACGCACCGTGGGTAAGGCGGCCATTTGTTGTTGAGATAAAACTGGACGCGCCCTGAAACAAATAACACAGCTTCGGATGAGACGACGAGCGAGATTGCGCACATCTAAAATCCAGTAAATTTGTCGAATTTGATTGACGGTGACTTGGGGCCCTCCATGTAACGTGAGGCGATGATAATGGTATACGATTAACGTCGCGAGGTGGCTCCTTGACGGGAGTATTATTGGAAATTTCTCTTCAAACGACATAAGGGCATTTTGCAAGCGGCCATTTGCACGAAGAATATTATTATCGTCAATGAATGGATTAAGACGAAATAGTTTGCTAGATTTTGGAATTGATTTCTTAGTGTGAACTGTTTTGAGCTCGGATGAGAATTCCGTGGATTGGATCCAGCGGATGAGTGACAATTCGCTATGTTGAATTTCGATAACTGTAGGAGGAGGGATATGTTGAATGAGGTGGCTTATTGGGTTCGAAAGCATTGCAATTGATGGACGTTGCCGTGTGAGGTTGATTGAAGATCTCATAATTTTCACAAAACGAATGGCGTATGCGACAGCTAGACGAAGGCGATTGAAGTTGGAAAATCGTTTAAGGAGTGGTTCCAATCCACCCTCTTCCTTTGTAGTAAGATTTATGCTTTTGAATCGAGCACGAAGTTCGGAATCATCATCGTCGTGAAGTTCGTATGATGAGTTTGGCCATTCCGCTTGTGACAAAGATAGAAATGGAGGTCCGTGCCACCATAGTGACGAATCGCGCAATTCGGTAATTGTTAAACCCCGACTGTTGAGATCGGCTGGATTAGCTGAGGAAGAGACATGATTCCATTGTTCAACTTCAGTCGACGCCAGAATTTTGTGAACGCGATTGCATACGAAGACAGCCCAGCGATTGGGATCTCCTCGAATCCAGGATAATACGACGGTGGAATCGGTCCACATAAAAACCTTGTCGATGTTAAGTCTCAATGATTGTTTGACAGCATCAAGTAATGTGACCGCCAGCGTCGCACCGCATAGTTCTGCTCTAGGTATTGTTAACGGTTTTCGAATGGGTGCCAGTTTACTCTTTGCTGCTAATAGGTTGACATAGACGTATCCGTTTACGTCGACCGTTCGGAGATAAATCGCGGTGGCGTAGGCCTTGGTTGAACTGTCGCAGAAAACGTGAAGTTGGTTGTTTTTGTTCGTTGAGGATGTACGGATCCAGCGAGGGATTTCAATGTACTTGATTAACTGAAGGTCATCCATAGTTTGGTTAAATTCAGACTGTAGATTGATACACGTTATGGGTTCATCCCAATGCAATTTCTGTTCCCATAGCTTGTTTAGAAAAATTTTTTCCTTGGTGACGAAGGGATTCAGCCAACCGAGTGGGTCGAACAGACGTGCCACTATCGAGGAGACATTGCGTGCGTCGCCGTTGGAAATTTCATCGAAAAGGTAAAAAAATCGCTGAGTCTTGACCATCCCAACCCAAGTGCTTTAATGGAATCTTCAGGATTGAATAAACACATCGTGGTTTCATCGCGATATTCGACGGGAATTTGCTTAAGAATTTCGGGTGAATTGCTCGCCCATTTGCGAAGTTCAAAACCAGCACTGCGAAGCAACTTAATGAGCTCTTGAATCATTTGTATGGCGTCCTCGATTGTTTCGCTTCCGGTCGTGACGTCATCCACGTATGTTTCAAACTTAAGAGCGCTGTAGACCGCTGGCGAAGTGAGTTTGGCTTCTTCGGCCAATACGTGAAGAGTTTTAATAGCCTCATACGGTGATGGTGCGAGGCCAAACGTTACAATTTGAAGCGCATATGTTTGAATGCCCGAATTGTCGTCGTCTTGCCATAAAATGTATTGATAGTGGGTGTCGTCTGGATGCATGTCGATGCAGCGATACATTTTTTCAATATCTGCAATGAAGGCATATTTGTGCGTTCTCCAGTTTAGAATAATTGAGACTAAATTGGCTTGTAAAACGGGACCGGTGGTCAAAATGTCGTTTAACGATTTTCCGTTTGTAGACTTGGCCGAGCCGTCAAAAACCTGTCGAAGTTTGGTGGTGAGGCTGGTTTCTTTAAACACTGCATGGTGGGGCAAATAATAATGCTTTTCTTGCATCTGGTGCATTAACTTGACCTGATTCAATTTTTGATACTCGTTAAAGACCTTAAAATATGCTTCCTTGAATTTGTCGTCACGGCTGAAGCGACGTTGTAGCGATTGAAAGCGTTGAAGTGCCACTTCGTAGGAGGAACCTAATGCAATTGACGGATCTAAATAGGATTTGAAGGGTAGGCGCACCATAAACTTTCCATTTCGTTGACGAAGGGTAGTCTCCTGGTAAAACCTTTCTGTCCATTCATCTTCCTTGGATATCGATCTGACAATAGGTACTTCCTCTAGTTCATAAAACCTTGTAAGCAAATCTCGTATTTCTGTTGTGGAAATATGGTTACACTGAGTTAATGGAAAGGTTAGAACATGATTTTGTTGAAATAATTCCCCAAACAGGATCCACCCCAAAGCCGTGCATTGAGCAACGGGATCACCGATCTCACCCTTACACACCCCGCTTTCAAGAATGCGACCGTATACATCGCCGGCCAATAACAAATCAATTTGGCCCGGAGTTGCATAGTGACGATCAGCCAGTGATAAATTTTTAAGATGAGGCCAAGACTTCACTTTGACTGGATGCAAAAGCAACTCCGAGGTGATTGATGGAAGAACTGCAAATTTCGATTTAAAATTAAAGTTAGGATTGACAATTGATTGAATACTAAGAATAACTCCCTTATCAGCAATTTTGTATTGAGATTCCCCCATGGGCCGGTAACCTATACAGAAAGGAATGAAGGTAATTTCAGTCGTTGAACAACGCGTGTAGTAATGACGGATTGCTGCGATCCATTGTCGATTAATGCACGAAGACGGACAAGCTGGCCAGATGCATCAATGACATTGACAATTGCTGTTGCAAGTAGAATTGTGGAACTTGTGTGTACCAAATTGTTGGAAACCATTTGCGGATTAACCAAAGGCGCATGGTTAACGTAAGGTGAGTTCGATAACGGTTCTGGATCTCGGAGAGATGTTGTATTTGATGATAACTTTGAATGGTTGAAATGCAATAAAGTGTGATGCCTACCACCACAGGTAAAACAAGAATGTTTGCTAGAACATGGTGTTGAGGTTGAATGACCGAGACAATTAAAGCACAGCTTATGGGTACTTGCGAACGATTTGCGCTCAAAGGGGGTCCATTGCAAAAATTGTTGGCACTTGCGAAGGACATGTGATCCCTTACACCCTTCGATCGGACAGATGATGGATTTTTTTGCGACGTGAAGATTTCGTATTTCCCTTCTGTTAACAGGCTTGGTGGATATATTGTTAGGCTTTGCATTAAGTGATGCTTTGGAATTGTTGTGGTGACTTGCATGAACGGCAGCATCAGCAATGAGAAATGTCGATTTCAAAAAGTCTAGTAATTGTTGAAGTTTTGCAACTGTCTTCGGTTCCTTGCGATATCTTTCAAAATCAAGACGTGTAACTGGTGAGAGCTTCTCGAGTAAATGGAACGCAAAAAACTCAGAATTCGCCTCGGTATTGAACTTAAGGTTCTTCAATTGAACAACGTAGGCACGTGCAGAGTCATGCAATGATTTAAGCTCAGCTGCCGATTCACGTTGACTATAAGTCGGCAAATTCATAAATTTTCTCATGAATGCTGTAAACAGAACCTGATCATTACTATAACGATCCTTTAAATCATTGAGGGCTTCGTCATACGTGTCATCCATAACCTCCAAATGAGCGATGGATGACGTTGCGTCTGTGGTAAGAAATGATTTTAGATACACAAATTTTTGATGCTTTGATAACTTTGGATTATTATGAATAGCTTGAAATGATGCAAAAAAGGTTGGCCATTTAGTTGGTTCGCCGTCAAATTTTTCTATTTTCAGCTCAGGAGGTCTAAACGTGCTATCGGTGTGAACTTCACGTATGATCGTATTAATCGTTTCCGTTGTTGCAGAAGCCGATGCAGTAGAATTAGGAAAGGCGGTTTGGGTTTCGTGGGTTTCATTTGGATACAGTTGGTCGAATACATTTTCGATATGGTCGATTGCATCTGCATGCTCAGATTGAAAAGACCCAAAGATGTCCCGTTTGAAATATTCGTCATCTCGAGATAATCTGGAACGCACCAATGTGCGATGGTTCGCATTGAAGGCTAAAAGAGTTTGCGAGATTCGATTGAGGCGTGTAGCAAACTGCCCTTTAGAACGTCGATTTGGTCCATCTTTATCGAAATTTGGTCGCTCTTTACGTAAACGTTCGAGCAGATCGAGTTGTTCCGCCACCAGTTGCTCTTCTTCAGTGAGAGCCACTGATTTCTCAGCCGGTGAGTCGGTTTCCGGCATGTCGGTATAGAAAAAAAAATTGCCAACGAAATGATACAGTCACTTACCTCGAAATCCTGTTGCCTTTCGTCACAATTGGGGGGTTTACGGATTCGGATGGCCTTGATGGTGTATGCTGATAGAAATGATGATGAGCTTTGTAGTGTTGAACGTTCGCTCTTGGCGATTCCAAACAGTCAGCTTTGTTCGCGTTGCGAAGAATTGACTAAACGTGTTTGGCGATGCCTTTTGAGGTTAGGTGGACACAAGCGATTTCTTGACATCAGAGTTAGTGGTATTTCGCGAAAACTGATCCGGCTCGAAGGACCAGTGGCGGGAGCAGAATCCAAATTAGATTCTATATGAAATGCCGGGTCATATTCCGCGAAGCCAACGATCTCGTCACCTTACCTTTCAGCAGTTGTTTAAATGGCGTGATGAACCAACCAAAAAAGCTCTTCCCGTTGAGTATGGTTGTAGACCTTTACAATTTAGTCGATGGTCTTGGTTTCGAAATAGATGCTTAGTATAACTGCACTACTACCGGATTTCAATATAATAAGACACTGAATTTGATTTAGTGGTATCAATAGTTTTACAGGTTTATTAGTACGTATAGAAAATTTGCCGTATGCCGTGTATGTACAAAGAATTTGCGAAAACAGTGATGACAAAAGGTATTATGAAGTTATATTGACTTATCGATAACATGAATGTGAATATAGAGATTACAAATGTCTATGTTAATATACAGATGACCAAATAATGGTGTGTTCCCGTACTGGTCATGTTATGTGGCGTTCATACTGATCGCTGTGACATCCAACAGTAGGCATTAATGCTCTTGTTAAGAAAAATAATAAGGAATGTGTATAGATATGTTTATTTAGAGTTCGTGACTTTATATTAAGTTTAACTGACATATTTTTAAAAATAAGTTTTGAGAATAAACTTCGGCTGGATTCATTTGGAACTTTTCATAAAGATCCCTCACTAGGGTAGGCACCTTGTCGTTGGTGTGAGGGCTTAGCCGAACTCCATAGCGCCCGACTATGAGGCGGAGCTGTTAAGGACTGACATCTACGCCGTTTCGCCTCATAGGAGGGCGGCGGGATGTCGGTGACCAAGAACTGCCAACCCCCTAATCCAGGGTGTTATGCGGACCGTGCCTATTGGACGATTTGCAGCCAGGGGATAAATTCGGCTGTATTCGAACGGAGCCTTCCCGATACCGGGCCATCTCGGGAAGTATTTATGGCCTTACCGCAGTAAGGGGCGCTGCTGTGGCGGACGGTTCTTTCCCCGTATATAATACTGGACCGCTGAGCCCGCCTTGTCGGGCAGGTGGTCGTACGACCAAGATGAACAACTCATTACCTGAATGTAATAAGGAGGATGTAAAGAGGAGGACTGAGTCGCAATCCAAGGACGACAAATACGAATTAAGCGATGCGTCGGACTCGGGGAGCGAGAGTAGTGCTGATTCAATGAACTCCGTGTTGGAGAAGCACACAAATGAAAACGGAGTAGAAGAGTGGAGAAGGGTACGGAGCAGAGGAAGTAAAAGAGCTCTCTCGCAGTACCGTGCAGCACTAAGAATTGTACAACGCTTGGGAGCAGTGGTCGACCCAACAGAAGTGGAGATCGAGCGCTTGGAATGGGCCCATGAAGCGGTAGAAGTAGGTCGAAGGCAGTTCAAAAGGTTTGCTGCGAGAAACCCTCGGTTCTGCAACCGGTACGAGGAAGAAGAAGCGTCGAATGGCAGAATGAAGAGGCAACGTTCGGCAGAAGGCGACAAGCCTGCTTTCAAGAGGCAGAAAGGACCCAGTCCTAGAGCCGCGAGGCAGGGCAGTCGCATAGACAAGACAAGTAGGCCCAAAGCTGTAAGACAGATGGGTTCCAATAGCGAGGTAGCAACTACCTCGAAAGCTGCCAGTCAGAGGGAAGTTCCAACTACGGAAGTAGGAGATAAGCCAAAGGGAGATAACGCTAAGACTCCGGCTTTCTCGGAGGCGCTAAAGGGAGTTAACGCGAAGACTCCGGTGTTCTCGGAGGTTCTAAAGGGAGATAACACTAAGACTCCTGCTTTTCCCGAGAAGATGAGTGATGTGGCAAAGCAGTCACTGACTGTGGCGCTGGTTGATCGTAGCAGTCCGTTCGGACAAATGACTACTGAAAGGTGGAGATCTGTGGAAAGGGAGCTTATTAGCTTAATGCTTAAGATGATGCGGGAACAACCAAGTAAGCCCCTTCCAACCTTTGATTCGGGGGGATGGTATAATGGTGTGAAGATGATAGCGTGCGACAACATCGCGAGCTTGCGGTGGCTGGAGGAAGTCGTTCCAAACCTCCAAAGGCAAGGCACGAACGCGCGGTTTGAGGTGGTGGATAAAGCGCAAATCCCCACGGTACCAAAAGTTAAGGTATGGATACCATGCGTGATGAAGTCGGAGGATACACTGCGACTTCTGCAGAATCAGAATCCGAACATACCGACACAGGATTGGAAGGTACTTACTGTATCTCGGCCTACCGAGGATGGTCAGTTCTACATCTTCCAAATAAACAAGCAGGCGGAGGATATTTTGTACACGCAGCTTGGCAAAATGTCCTTTGGCACTGGCAAAATTTACATGCGACTCAGGAAAAGAAGTCCCGAGGATAAAAATCCTAACACGCTGGAAGTGGGCGAAGTCGAAAAGGACCTCAGAAGCCTAAGGGAAAAAAGACAGGTGGAGGTCCCCGACGTCACCACGAACGTGCTAGAAGAGGACCAACCGCTAAATGGTGCTGTGACTCGCACAGAGGAACACACGGCACAACATTCACGAGGGGCTGAAGGGGGCCTCGAATACTCTAAACCAAAAGGGCAAGAGGAGGACGACGACGTCAAGACGAAGGTGCTGGAGGGGGACAAACAGCCCAATGGTGCTGCGAGTCCTACAGATAAACCTCCAACACAGTAAAGTGGCGTCGAGCGAACTCCTCCTAACCCTTGAGGAGGGTTCGTTTGACGTGGCGCTGATCCAGGAGCCGTGGCTCTCATCGGGAGGAAAGGTTTCTGGACTTAGCGCGCGCGGGTTTGGCGTTTACTACGCACAAACGGAAGGACGGGTGCGAGCTGTAGTAATGGTAAGGAAACAGCTGCATTCATATATGCTGCCTAATTACACCACCGAGGATCTCGTAGCGGTGGCCGTTGAGCAAAAGAATAAGCAGGCATTTATCCTGGCATCCTGCTACATGGCCCATGCTGCGGAGGTTCCACCGATGGAGTGCAAAAGGCTAGTACAGGAGGAAGGGCGCAAAGGGCGGTTGGTCATAGGCGCAGATGCAAATGCGCACCACAATGCGTGGGGAGGAGCAGATACGAACGAGAGAGGCGAATCTCTATTTTGTTACATCCTGCAAACCAATTTGCAGATAGCCAACAGGGGAAATGTTCCTACATACATTGGTCCAACATCCAGCAATGTTCTGGATATTACATTGAGCTCCGAGCGTGATATATCAAGGTATGATTGGATGGTTCTCGATAGACCATCCTTCTCCGACCATGCGTATATAAGCTTCAGCATCCCACTAAAGAGGGTAGAGAAGGGAGGAACCTTTAGAAACCCTAGGGCAACGAATTGGACTAAATTCCAGAAACATGTAGAAACGAAACTGGGACAACCCAAAGAGGTTGCTAATGTAGAGGAACTGGAGGAGTCGAATGAATTCCTAACAAGGACGCTTATGACTGCGTATAACAAAGCTTGCCCTCTAAGAAGATTCAGAGGAAAAGCAAAGCCGCCATGGTGGAGCAATGAGCTGAGTCTTCTAAGAAGACAGGTAAAAGAAATGTTTAAACTCGCAAAGACCGCGGAAAGCGAAGCGTGTCGGGACGAGTACAGGGATCTACTGAGGATCTACAAGCGTGAAATTACCAGGGCGAAGAGAAACTCATGGAAAAGTTTCTGTACGGACATAGAGTGCTCCAGTGAAACAGCACGGCTGAAAAAAGTCCTAGCAAAGGGAAACATAGTCCAGGGACTAATAAAGAAAGAGAACGGGGAATGGTCACGTGATAGTGAGGAATCCCTTGAGGTGCTTCTCGATACACATTTCCCATCGGGAGACGGTTTAGAAGAACCAGCAGACATCACTCACACTTCGATCACGGAGCTAGTGGTGCCGGGCTTGGTGACCGATACCAAGATCGAGTGGGCAGTGAAGACGTTTTCTAAGTTTAAATCGCCGGGCCCAGATGGTATATTCCCGGCCATGCTACAATTCTCAAGCAGGGCGGTCGTGGAATGGCTTAAAATAATATTCGATGGGTGCATAAGACTGAATCATGTTCCGCACTCTTGGAGAACTGCTCGTGTAGCTTTTCTACCAAAGGCGGGGAAGATCGGTCACGTGTATCCCAAAGACTATAGACCCATTAGCTTAACATCATTTCTGCTCAAAACCTTTGAGAGGCTGATAGATGTGTACATAAAGTCCAACGTGGATGGAAAGCTGCTCTCCACAACACAGCATGCGTACACCAAAGGCAAGTCGGTAGACACCGCATTGCATAGGGTGGTAATAAGCATAGAGAAATCCCTGGAATATAAGGAGTATGCTCTAGGAGTATTCTTGGACATTGCCGGGGCTTTCAATAATGTTGCAAAATGTGCGATTATGGATGGTCTTAATTACATTAAAGTACATCCTGCCTTAATCAGATGGATCGGCTGCATGTTAAATTGCAGAAAGATTACATCACAATGGGGATTGTACGAGGCCACGAAATCAGTGGACAGGGGCACGCCGCAGGGAGGGGTGCTATCACCTCTGCTGTGGACACTGGTCATCAACCAACTGCTCAGGCAATTCGATGAGGGACCCGTAAAACTTACGGCTTACGCAGATGACGTTGCAATTGTCATAAGTGGAAAATGCTTTCCAACGATTAGTTCTTTGATGGATCGGGCGCTTCGGGATATTCATACCTGGGCATCTAATGTCGGGCTGAAAGTCAATGCGGAGAAGACGGATATGGTCTTGTTTACAAAGAGGTACAAGGTCCCAAATTGGACCAGGCCTAAGTTAGGAGCGGTGACCTTACAGGAGAAACCTTGCACAAAATATCTAGGAATCATCCTAGACAGTAAGCTGTCATGGAAGCTCAACGTGGAGGAGAGGGTGAAGAAGGCCTCAACGGCACTCTATGCATGTAAAAGAATGCTGGGGTGTACGTGGGGCCTATCGCCCTCTCTTTCTCATTGGGTTTTTACAGCGATTGTAAGCCCTATTCTATACTATGGAGTTCTTGTTTGGTGGAAAGCCACACAAAAAACAACATACCTCAAAAAATTAGAGGGGGTATGCAGACTATCGATGCTTTGCATTACGGGAGCCCTGAAAACAACCCCGACGGCTGCACTGTATGCCATTCTGCACATTCCACCTGTAGACCTGGTAGCAAAGAACAAAGCATTAACGACCGCAACCAGGCTCGGTGCTTCGGGGCAGCTTGAGCGCCGACCATATGGCCATAGTAGTATAGCGTCCTCAGTCACAAGACGAACAGACTACATGATTCCCTACCTGCACTTTGAGGGAGATCTTAAGGCCACAATAGAGGTGGACGGTTGGCGCAAGGGTGCGCAAATGGCGGACGAGGCGATACATGTGTACACCGATGGTTCCAAAATAGTGGAAGGAGTAGGGTCTGCGGTATACTGCGCTGATCCGGAATTAAGCAGATCCTACAGGCTGCCGGATTACTGTAGCGTTTTCCAAGCGGAAATATTAGCCGTAACCAAAGCAGTAGAAACCCTGGAAGAGAATAGCTTAAGCTGCAACCGTGTTAACTTTTATATTGACAGTCAAGCAGCAATTAAGGCAATAATCTCGCATAGCACAGCATCTAAATGCGTGTTAGAGTGTAAGCAGTCTCTGGAGAGAATCGGGACAGGGAGAAGCATACATCTATATTGGGTCCCAGGGCATATGGGAATAGATGGGAATGAAAAAGCGGACGAATTAGCTAAAAAGGGCGCATCCCTTGAAGCTTGCTCCGTAGACGTCCCAATTAGATTGGGCGAGATTAAGCGAAGGCGAGAGGTGCACATGATCGACCAAGCAGAAAAGGCGTGGGTTCAAGCGCGGGGCTGTAAAGTGTCGAAGATTATGTGTAGGTCTTACAACCTTAGACTAACACAGTTGCTTCTATCATTAAAAAGAGAGGACTGTAGACTCATGACGGGTATTCTGACTGGACACTGCCTTCTGGCGTCACATGCCTTTAAATTAGGCTTGGTCAGTGATAGCAGGTGTAGGAAGTGCGGGTTGGAGGAGGAAACGATCGAGCACGTTCTGTGCTCGTGCCCTGCACTTGCCAGGCTAAGACTCCAGCTATTAGGAGTGATACAGCTGTCAGATCTAGAAGCAGCAAGTGGCTTAAGTCCTAGGAAGCTTCTAGTATTTGCCAAGAGGACGGAGTTATTTTATAACATAGGTCCTGGTTTTTGATAGGGTTTTTCAGTTTGGTCGTTAAAACAAACTTCTGGTAACACTACGGACTCAATCAGTCTATGTGAGGTCCTCATGGACCGGCCAGTTCAACCTACCTACCTTTCATAAAGATTTCTCAGTCGAATGACTTAAATCAAATTAAATAGTTAGGAGTCATTTTTGACTCCAAGCCAGAGAAAAAGTACTAACAGCAAGAAGCGGAAATGGAGGAGCCCCGAGAAGACCGCAAATTATCTGGGTGGCCGGCAGGCATCGATGCAATTTAGAAATGCAACATCAAAAGCAAGAAGAATTAAACAAGGGGTGCCACATATATAAGCTACCTTCGCCACCAGAAAGAGCTACTATCGTTTCCTACGCCGATGACTGTACAATAATGGCCACAGGCCCAGGCCCACAGATCGATGAGCTTTGCAACAAAATAAACTGCTACCTCCCTGATCTCTCCAGTTGTTTCACCTCGCGAAACCTGATATTATCGCCGACTAAATCATTGGAGCACCTTATTTACAACATGGACGTCCCAAATGTTGACCATTTTGAACATCCACGTCAATGTCACCACGCTACCGACTGTCTTGCCGTGATAAAATCCTCAAATCTCTTGCTGGCAGTACTTGCGGGAAAAAGATAAAGAAACGCTCATTACCACTTACGAAGCATTTGGCCAGCCGATTGCATGCTACGCGTCCCCGATATGGTCGCCTAGCCTAAATACTACCCACTGGAAGAAGTTACAGGCCTGTCAAAATACTGCCCTCAGAAATGCCACGGGTTGTCTTATTATGTCCCCAGAACGCCATCTACATAAAGAGGCGAGAATACTCCCCATTAGGGAGAGAAATGAAATGCTAACCAAGCAGTTCCTGTTGAATACCCAGAAACCCGGGCATCCCAACAGACATCTGATCGATGAGCCGACACCACCAGGGGCTTAAGGAGTCATTTCCGTAAGCATTATGAGGAAATACGGCTCCGGAGAACACAGCCGTATGAAGCCAAAAAACACAAGCATGTCCTCAGTGAACTCCACAAACAGACGTCGGACCTCTATATCAGGAATTGCCCGGTGAATCCTGTACACAAAGAACAGTACCGTAAACTTGCAGAAGAGGAACGCACACTCCCTAGGGAAATCAAAGTCACTCTCTCTAGGTTAAACTCTTACCTATCCAGAATCAACCACGACATACAAAATGTATTCCCTGCTTGAAATGTGTCCCCACATGACACCCACCATCTCTTCAATTGTAATGTGGAACCAACGCCTCTAACACTCCTCTCATTATGGTCCACCCCTGTTGAAACAGGAAGTTTCCTTGGACTCCCATTAGAGGATATTGATGACATTTTGTGATCGGTCACACCTATTGGATGGGGCGTAGCACTGCGACAACAACAACAGCTCCGAGAAGATGTGAACAGGAACCCTTGATACTAAAAAAGATTTGAGCCAGGATGCTGACACGGGAGCTATTTACATCTGAAATGTATGACATAGTAAAAACACTCTTCCGTACCCATAAAATAAAAGGCAAGGGGGACCCGAGAAGCAGTCGCTTCATTGGCAGTATTCTATACATTTCGGTGTTTTTTAGTTCTGGTTTTCTGGAAATTTTCGCTT